>NC_141604.1:14214562-14370812 GCF_047967505.1 Dipteris shenzhenensis
CCTTCCACCGAATTGGATTTGCTTAATTATTCAAAATACTAAAAAAATGTGGTGTGCTACTAAAATGCATGTATTTTATGACTTTATTTATTATAAATAATTATTTATAATTAGATAAATCATTCAAAAAATTACCAATAAATCAAGTTAAGCTCTACATAATGCAAAGAGACCACTTACAAAGTTTCAATAACATTTAATCTAAAATGAGTGAGAAATTTAGAATTTAATATGACACTCTGTTCGTGACAAACGTGTGACCACCCTGGAACCATGCTGTGTGACACAAAGAAATTTTTTGTGTGTGCATCGAATTTTCGATCAGACTATACAATTGTGTGCACAATAGCAAGTGTGATGTTGTGTCAGAAGACTTCAAAGACTAGATCCATAGGGAAGTAGGTGAGATTTGCATTTTTGTGTGCTAAAAAGCTTGTTTTCCACCTCCTAAGGATTGGGGAGTGAACAAAAAGTGGACACCCTTAGCTTGCTACTTCCCTGATGTATGTAGGGTTATATCTTCTGTTTGAAAGCATCAATGAAGATGACATGCGGAGTCTCCTTCTCCACAATTTGCAACCTCTTGGACTATCCACCACCATCTAACATGTGTGTGACATACTCAGAATGTTGCTAATGTGCACTATCTCCATCTTGCTACCATCCCTGTCAACTTTGGGTAGTGTGGACAACCCACCACATGCGCCACATCTCCCTTGCATGCAAGGGAGTGGTACAATGCATCCTCCTCTCATGGATGCAATATAGAATAAATGAAGTCGCAAAGGCTAGTAGCAACCACTCCCTTGTGACCACTAAGGGAATAAAATACAATACAGAACAATCTAAAGTCAACATGGTATCAACAACAACATGCATCACGCTCTTGAGAGCATTGCACAAACCATGGCCAGCATCTCTCAAATGATCTATGACCAATCCTGAAGTCCGGATGTGCCTCTTCAAACTGAGTGTACAAATCACTTTGGCTAACCTCAAGAAATCATGCCCCATTCTCAATGTAAACACCACATGAGACCCTCTTCCTCAAAGCCTTCTTGAACACTGGGGATGCCCTGCAATGCTTGTCCTAAAATTGCTCTATGAAAGACCTATTGTGATAATCAAGCAAACAATCACTCTGAGATGCATGACCACTAGAAGCCCAAAGAGCATCAACATCATTAGCATCCAACTCTCCATCTTGATCATGCCCACTCACAATGTGCATGGTGGAATGTGAAGAATACAAGATGTGGCACGCACTGTGACCTACCATGTGGGGTCTACTAATAGTTGGCACAATAGCATGAAGTACTGCCAAGGCATCTGCAGTGTTCCTATGCTTGATCAACACATAAGAGTGACAAACACTGCTAAGTACCTCACTACATGCCGCTCTATCTCTATGTGCACCAAGACTAGTAACCCTCCTACACTCTACCAAGTCAAGATGATCTATCAACACGGGGAGAAGAGCTAATTGTTGTGAAGCAGATGTAAGGTCACAAAAGAATGACTCTACAATCGTTCTGGCAAAGATGACAAATAGATGACTTTGCCAAGTCATGTCGTGATCTATCACCATTGTAGGAACGAGGGAGGGGAACATCTAAAGATGGCACATGTAGAGGAGGTATGGAAGGAGGGGCGGGGGGCGAGAGGAGGTGGTGGGGAAGAGGGAGGGGGAGGGGGAGGAAGAGGGGGGGGTGTCATCTGTAGCAAGAGGTGGTGGATGTGGAGGTGGTGGTAGTGGGAGGGGGCAGGTGGAGGTGCAATTTGGGGGAGAGGGGGTGGATCATTTGCAGGAACATTGGCAACACAGATTCTAGCTCTATACGCTCTCTTCTACTTTGAGCCTTCATCTGGATACCCTTCTTATAACTTGTGGTGATATCAATCCTCTATTAATCAATCAATATGTAGCTATACTATATGATTTAATATAATGCTAAGTTTAAGCACATAACTAACTAAGTTTAATTCTATTTAATTCGACCACATAACTATACCTTATATGAATATTCCAATGATAATTTGAATTCAATTTAATATGCCATATGATTGAATAGTGAAATGCTAATTTGAAGTTAATTTAATTATGCCATATGACATACACTGTATGACTATTCTAATGCTATTTGAATTTAAATTAATCATGCCAAGTGCTAGACATGCCTATGAATAATTTAATGCTAATTTGGATTCAATATTAAAGCCATATCCTGCATGCATCATATAAGATTTCACATGACATGATGCATCAACCAACCTTGCATGCATGATGCTGTGGCAGCACACCCTCTTCATGTGGCACACACATATGGAAGGTGGAGATGATGATGTGGCAACTCGTGGGCTGGCATGGCAAAAAGCATGCTCATGATGTGGTACCCCTTCAAATGATGATGTGTCATGCATGGTGTGTCACTTCTATGAGGTGGAAGCATGATGTGGCAAGTATGAGGTGGCAATATGAGGTGGTAGTATGAGGTGGCAAGATGGTAGGATGATGTGGCAAGCCAAGGCTAATGTGGTATCAAGCAACACGATGATGTGTCATTAATGCCATGTAACTCTTATGAGGTGGCAATGTGATGTGGCAAGAATATAGGAGGTGGGATGGGGTGATATGGCAAGTCAATGAGGTCAACATGGCTCACTTGGCATGCTGAGGTGGTAACTTTAAGGAGGTGTTAAATGACTTAGCCTTCCACATGGGCAAGATGCCCCACTCAAAACGTTTCCACTAGGGGCTTTTTAACCATAATACCAAGCCTCTCTAGCCTTGGTATTTGGCTAGGGTTGCCCTTTGTCCCTATATGAAGGGGATTTCATGTGGGGAGGACAAAATTGACCCTTCCCTTACTCAAAAGTTGCCCAAAAAAAATCCATATCTTCTCCACATGAAGGACTAACCATCTTGTGATTTTAGACATACTTGGATGTGTTTAGAAATTACTATATTAATTTTGAATTTCCTTTAACAACCCTCTAAGTAAATCTCACAAAATATAACCATTGGATTTTAGATTTAATGTTTGGTCCACATACCCTTATGTTTCTGTAACCGCCTATCAATTAAATGTAAAAAACAAATTAAATTAAGCCCCTAAAGGTTTGATTTCCCTTAAATTTTGATTTTTTAGCAATTAGTAAATATATAAAAAACATTTTAATTACATAAACCTTTCAAAATTTTATCAATAAATCAAGTTAAATCTCCACACTATGTGATGTGCCTTCATATAAATTTTCATTACCATTTGATTTCAAAATGAGTGAGATATTAAGGGTTTAATATGATATTGTCTTCCTGTTAAAAAAGGGGACACAAGCCTATGACCTTTGGAAAACCACATGAAAGTAGGAGTTATATACCTTTGAGTTTTGATTGGACCATGTCATTTTGTGCACAAAGATATGTGTGAGTTTTGTTAAAAGACTTCAAATAGCACGAATCCTTGTGGAGCTAGGTGAGATTACCCATTTTGTGTGCAAAACGGGCTATTTTTTGCCTCTAGAAAGTTCGGGGAGTGAACAAAAGGTGGACACCCTTAGCTTGCAACCACCAAAGGACCCTCCACTAGCTCATGCATCTTCCTTTAAAATGGTAGGTTTGGTAATCCACCAAGACATGTAGGCACTTCCCATACTTGGTCCTTTCCTGTCTAGTTGATGGATGGAAAGCCAAATAGCTTTCATTTCCTTTACTACATCTGTTATTTTTTTCCAAAAGCTTTGGTTGTTACAAAGGTTTTTGTGCAAAAGGATGTTGAGTCTCATCTATCCACATTGCTTACTCTACACTACATAATGTTTTGGTAATAACATTTTGCAACTTGAGCAAATAGTCCAACATGATAGAGTTTATTTCAAAACATGTCTCACTGGGATTTAGAAACTCTTGTGGGTTGGAGGAATCTTGATAGTTTCTAAATATACCCAATAGTCTTTCTTTATTAAGAAATCACTTATATGCTTAATTTACTCATTAAAGTAGTTGCTATGGTTCCTTGATGTCTACACACATGCACACGTGTGCACGCGCACACACATAGAAGAGAGAGAGAGAGAGAGAGAGTCAAAAATTCCTATTCTAAACTACACTCTCTTGCACTTTGCAAGTTTTCCCATGCTTCACTGCGATAAATTACATTGTTAATTTCCATAGCGTATTGCATGAAATTGTATGTGAAACCTTTAGCATACAAGAAGCTAACAAATCTTTTGTATACCTAGCCCCTCTATTCCTTCTTCTAAAAAGCTCTTCTAACTTCCTCTCATTTTCTTTTTTCCTCTTTTTATCTTTCAGTGCACTTCTCAAGTTCTCACATTGATGCCTATTTTGAAAATTGATTCTTTGAATTTTTGTACCAATCCTCAAGTTCAAGACCATTGATCAAGGCAATGACAAGAGCATGGCATGCAATAAATAGTGGGATATTTTGCATTTATTAATTTCTTAGCTTTTGTCTACAATTCTTTGCACTATTTATCATGACCTTAATGACCTTTTTTGGTCCCAACTTCTCAATTACTTAACCCAATTGTTCAACAATGTACTCTCCTATCTTTGCATGGACATGTGTATCAATGGACTGATGGAAAGCCTTACCTTTGAACATGATGGCCACAGTATTGAAGTGAGTTCTCTTTGACATGTTCTTACATCAATCACAATGGAGTCATAATGGTGCAAGTTGTCTTGTCCATGTTCTCCAATCACTCACAATGGAGTCATAATGGTGCAAGCTATCTTGTCCATGCCATCACAGACAACTTGATGCATCTCCTCTTACATCTTCTCATAATACCTATTCTAACATGTCATTTTTCACATCATTGTAGGATGGCATAGTAGATCCACGATCCATTCTTGGATGGAATCTATGGCCTTTTTCCGATGGTTTGCACCATGTTTAAAGGAAATCGAGTGTGACAAGTAGCCTTGAATACATCTTGTTGCACTCTTTCTATGTATAGTATTTTGAAAGGTGCTTCTATGGAATTTTTATGGACTTGTGCAAGTGGATGGAATAGATTTCTACATCATCCTTATTCAATAGATGACTTCATGGAACTTGATATTTTGTGGAAAAACCCATGGAAGTGCAATTGGGGACATCTTGTGAAAAAACACATAAAGGCATAGATGCCTCACTCTAGTATTCTCCACGTCCTACAATGTCATCCATCATGTTGTCTACATATCTTTGTACTACACCCAATTTTCATCCAACTTTCTTGGCTCTTGGCCTATTACATTTTTTTATATACTTTTTTGGATCTCCTAAGAAGTACATATAAATTCTTGTGCCTGATCCCATGGGCTGATCTCTTCCACAAGTTTTCCACTTATTGGGGTTTTGGTCGAAGTACCCACCACTAATATGCATTTTTTGTATTTGGACTGTGTCTCTCTAGAGGCATGATTGATATCAACATAGAAGGAAACCTAAAAATAATTTCCAAATTTTGAAATCATTTGAAACCATTGTACAATATTTGCCAAAAAGCTTTTCATACAACATATCCATGTTCCAAATTGTTGTGTTTGAGCCTATATTATTTCCAACTTATGGCTTATTAATAAATATAGCTTCAATTTCTCAATAACTTCTATATCTTATACATTCATAATATCTCTGTTATAGTATTCCATGAAAGCCATCTAGACATCACGATAGAGAAACTATCTGACTATCTTGTCCCCTCCTAACATAATAAAATGCATCTATTTTCACTATGATCATTCAAGGAATTATGGTCTATCAATGGATGTTAAATAATATAACACACACTAGTGCAGTAGCTAGAAATGTTTGCATGGCAATTTACAATATCTTTTGATTACACCTATAATGCTTTATACCCTAATAACTATTTACAACTTACAATATTCTATGTAAGCCAACTAAACCTCAAGAGAGAGAAACAATCTAATTAGCTTGACATAATTGGATGTCAACTAAAGATGTGTACCTATTAAAATAGACACAGAATGGTGGGTCACCTTTTCCCATGTCCTACTCTTTCTTGAGTAAGCATTTATATGCATTATGATTGTTTGCAACATCATTCTTTATTGAGGAATCATTAACACTTATTTTAATTTCTAATTTTCTCAATATTCAAAAGACCATATCAAATTTTCAAATTTTTTATTTTGACTTGCAAATAACCTAAGGAAAAACCTACACATTCTTAATTTTTTTTATGAATACGTATAGTACATGATTCATGAAATCTATATTGCATGTAGATAATATAATTTGTTGATGAATGTCACTTTTTGAAGAAGTGAATTTAGCTAAGTATGCTTGGGGTGCCCTACATGTGACTATCAGATGAGTTCAAAGTTCATATAGTACATATAGTACATGATTCATGAAATCTATATTGCATGTATATAATATCATTTGTTGATGAATGTCACTTTTTAAAGAAGTGAACTTAGCTAAGTATTCTTGGGGTGCTCCATATGTGACTATCAAATGAGTTGAAAGTTCATATATAATTCCATTTATTTCACATTTTCACTTACGTAAGCGTGTTGTAAAAAGGATTTTGGGAAAATTTTGCAAATTGAATAAGAAAGGGTGCATGCGATAAAGTATTTTACACATAAGTGCCTTTAAAAATTAGGCCTTGCATGCATGTGATATATAGGGTTTATACATAGTGACCCCCATGAGTAAATATGCCACATGCAATTCCTATTTTATCATGCATTGTCATATATTGTAATATATAGTAATAAATGTTCATACATTCAATATCAAAGACGCATATGGAGATTCTTAGACATATAATTTGAAAGTTAACCAAAGCCATCATAGGGCCAGCATATGTGAGCCACACAATTGGCTAGACCATGAACAAGCTAATCAAGGGCAACATAAGCGGGCCTCTTAACCGGCTCAAGTTGAATATGATCTCTTATATTAGAAATATATATATTATTGTTGGGTAATTGCAAACCAAGTATGGGTTTGTGTGTTTGATTTCCTCATGCAGGTTGTAGGTGGTTACTTGGCATCTGATGTAGTTGTTGTGGTTTGGTGACCTTACACTTGGCAATCTATCAAGAGTGAGCTATGGATAAAATCAATGAATTGTTCCTTAGATGGCATTGGAGTCTCTTGAGCATGGTGATGCTTATCTATAGGATGCAATCCCTTTTTTCAAGAAATATATAGTGTGGGCTTTTTAGCATGGCACTCATCCCTTTTTATGTTTTGGAGACAATGTTGAGATTCTACTTGTGAGCTCCTACAAGCTGGTGTCCCCTAAGGAGATAGTTATGGATCTCAACATTGTGTTCTTGTAGATTCATGTTGGCTTGAAAATTTCATGCCATATCCTTCCAAATCAACTCCTTTCTCTTTTATGACATTTGATTTGTTGCTTGCAATCCATAGCTTGGCTTCTTTCCTTGCAACGTAATCGCTTCTAGGGAAATTGTCCCTTATTTCTCTTTCTCCTACAGAAGCAAAATCATTGTATTTTCTACAAGTGGTATCCAATCCACATGGATTCAAGGAAGGAGGACACAAAACTCGGAAATTTCATCAGCTCCAACTTTCCTACTTGGCAGCTTGGTGTTTGCCTATACTTCATGGAGAAAAGTCTTTCGTTGGTTGTCGCGAGTACTGAGAAAAAGCCCGATAACAACCAAGGGAGTGAGAAGATCCATCAGTGGAGGCTAAGAACGAAAAGGCGCTTGAGATTCTTGGTAAAGCTCTTTGAAGTGAACACAAACAAGTGAGAGAGAGAGAGAGAGAGAGAGAGAGAGAGAAGTGGATTGAAGAGCTAGGATAGAGTCTCAAGGATAGAATGGAGTACATAGAGCACTCAGGACGTCTTGGGTCTACCAAAATTGATATTCAAAGGAAATTCAATGCAAGATTTCAACAGCAGCAACAAGTGTGGCAAGTCTAAGTCAAAAGCTTGGAGGAGGAGGACCTTCATCAAGTGAAATCTAGAAATCCTCATTTGGGAGTTTATTCTATTATGCATATTGCTATAATTTTCTATTTATGTTGTTGTATGCTCTAAAGTAGGCACAATATGTTTAGTTTTGTGGTGAGATTGATGCACAAAGGTAGATGAATGGATTTTGCGAGACAGTCAGTTACAAGACTGCTACCTACAATGTCAGATGTAAAGAGGTCCCAAAGCCAATGGAAGTCCATGTGACCAAAACTTTACATAGAGCTAGTCAAACATTGAACCAAATAGCAATGCTCTTGTACTCACAACGTTTGCATTGTTGACTCCATGGGACTTAATTTGTCTTTGAATGAGTTTTCCCATTCGAGGTTGTTTGGTTTATATTTTGAAGAGTTGTGCGTGCATTTTGATGAATTTTTAAAATTTGCACAGTATAGAGCATGGAGCTCTTAACATAAAGATTTACTCTCTATCAAAAGTAAAGGCAATTTGTAGATAGGTGCATGCTGACCGTGGGATGGGGACGTAAGGACGTGACAAACACAGATTACACGACACAAGTGAGATATATGCCACGTATAGTGCTGGTAGCAGAGATCTCATTACTCCGTTCTCACATACTCAATTCCACCTATCTAGTATCTATGAGAGAGTATCGATGGAGGTTTTGTAACACCTCAATCGCAACGACAACCTTTCCTCCCCTCTACCATGACGACTATCGATGTATACCTTTCCCCTGAGTTCCACCTCGCCGTCCTCATCCCCATCTCCCCTCGCCCTGCAGCTTCCTCTCCTTCACTTTCCCCAGCTCCTCCTCCTCCTCCCTCCAGGTAAGTGATTCTATCATCTAGTCTTCGTGACTCCATTCTTGAAAGTCGTTTTTGCCCTACTTGCTGCTTTGTTCTGATTACTCTGGGGTTTCCTCGTTGCAATTATCGAATTGGGTCGTGATTATTTCGCGTTTTCTTTTTTTCTAGCGATGATCGAATTGGGTTATGTTGGAATTCCGACATCCATGCTACTGCCGCGGCTTCGGAGGTTTCCGTTCCCTTAGGCGACTCCGCCTGCACAGAAATGGAGATGCTAGCAGTCGAGCTGCTCGTGCAGCTTAAGGAACTTCGGCTTCGTGGGTGCTCACAGTCCCCGGGGGTTGACAGCCTTATGGCTTCTTGCACGACGGAACGATCGTTCAATAACGCGGCACACAGGTGTGAACCCTCTAGTCCCACGGCTTCCTCTTCCGCAATTATTGCTATGACAGATCGTTGGGTGCCTAAGGAAATGACAGATGTGGAGAGAAGCGCGGATTTCAACTACGAAACCACCTTGGATTTAGATTTTGACGAACGGGTGAGCCCTCGGTCTAGGCCAGTGACCGATCTCTATATAGTGGGAGGCGTTGCTTTACAAAGGCCCCACAGCAAACGGAAAAGGAAGCGTGAATCTTCACTAGAGTAGAGAAAGCTAGCACCTGCGCCACTAACTCCGTTTATCTGATAGAAACAGTATGAAGCTTTGTGTTCAGGAAGCATTACAGACAATTTGCCAAGTTGAACGCTACAACCGGCCAATTCTGTGATTCCTTCCGCTTACCCTTCAGGATGGAATAACTCTTGTAACTACGTAGCTTGAGTTAGTCTCGACTGATTTCTGTTTGAGAACCGTGCCACTGGATGGGGCATATCTTGCAATTTGTGGGGCATCCTCAATGTCTACCATTTTTTCAGTGGTGAAAGTTGTTTGTAGTAGTTTCAACGTTATTGTTGTTTCCAGTTTCGAATTAAAGCCTCTTCCTTCCTTATAAACTCTCATGGTTGAAATGAGTGCATAGACATTTACATTTTCATTGTTGTTGCTCCATCTAAACATATACAAAGCCGTGAAACAAATTACAAAACCAATTTGATACAAGTTGTACTCACAAGCTTTGATAGTTATCTATAACTACTTCTACCGTCTAGGTATGTAAATCATTTTTCCTCATAGATTGTCGCTTAAAAACTTCCTTGAAAGCCAATGTAGAGTCCTAATGGGGAAAGTGTTATTTTGGATTTATTGTTCATACTCAATAACTAACTTATGACAACTCACAACGCCATGATGATCGGAGGTAGCTTGGCAAAATATCAATTGTATAGGGTCTTAAGGAGTATGAGGAGGTAATGTATTATTAGAAGGGGATACAAGTTCAAAGTCTAAGATATGAAAAGGGCATCCATCCATTGCTTTTGCACCTTCTAAAGAATCGATTCTAAACTAACATGCAAGGGATGGGCATGTAACTCTATAATACAACATTAGTAGGTAATTCCAAATTACTTTGAGCCATGGAAAACTTATGATAATATGAGTAATGTTGATGCCTTTTCAAGGCCTTTTCCTGATTGAATTTAAGAAAACAATGTTCATTCTAGTATCCTTAGTATTGTTAAATTTAGAAAAACTAGTAATTATAATTGTCATGAGTGATGATGTTTTTGAATAGTAGTGTGAGTGTGTGAATGAAACCATCAAAATTAAATACACTTAGTGACTGATCTCTAATAGGGAGTTGTTATTGATAATATATTTATAAATGAGAAATATTATGTGTATAAAACTTGATGGTTTCATTGATACAAATAGGCCAAATATAATTTTGATGCTTTAAAGTGCTAATGACAACGCTTTGGTATGTTCATTGGGAATTATAAGCGCTTGGTATTTTTGTTGGTGTATCCTTGAATATGTACATTGGTATTCCAGTGTTTGATATGTAAGTTGGTACAATAGAATCTGTATTTCAATTAGTATTATCATCGATATTAGCATTAATATATATCAATAAAAATGTCAAAGTGTTGGTATAACTCGTGAGCCCCTAAAACCATGTCACTCATTCTTCCTCCTCCCTCCTAGCTCTCTCCTTACCTTCGATCACAATAGTGCTCAGTCCCCCTCTCCCTTTCGCATCCACCTCTACCCTAACCTCCTAATACTTTGGGTTCCCTTTTGGAAGTAGATTGAAGTTTAATTCCTTCTAATTTGGAACTTGCGGAGTGAGAAAGAGATAAATCAAGATTTTTCACTGGTTGATTCGTCCTCCTTTCACCTCTCTTTCATGATAATTTCAAGTTATTGTAGCGTTCTGAATATGCTTTTCAATTGGTTTTTTTATGTTTGAGTGATTCAAACCCGCTTCACACCACTTTTTCATCCTTTTGTAATACATGTATTTTCTTGTTTCAGGGTTAGGGTTGTTCCTCTTTCCTCTCACCAGTGTTTCATGATGTTTATAAGTTACTTTATGTTTTCTTGTGTGTCATTGTTTGAAGGGGTTTAGCATTATCTATCCCCCATCCAAGGGGTTCTTGGTAATGTATCCCTCATCTAAGGGGTTTTTGGTTATGTAAAGGGATTTTCCCATAGTATATTGTCAATTTTATCAACATTTCTACACATAGAAAAAAAGTATTTTCTTCACAAATTTGTTCAATGTTTTCATTTAAAAACGGCCAAAGTCTTGTAGTGTTTTAGCCACATTTGTACCTTCCATTGAATCAATCAAATGAATCGCATGTTATAACAAATGAGAATCCATGGAAAAACACAAAACAAGAAAGTTTATTAAAGATTTGGAAGATCAATAGGCCTATGAGACTATGAGAAATCTAATACAACAAGGTGAAAGGGTGGAGCTACTAAATGAGCATCAACACCCATGTTGAATGCTACATGCTACATAGCCATAAGAACATCAATATTACAAAGTCATAACATAACATCAATGTGACAATCCCCATCACCACTATCAACATGTGTCACCAAAATACAAAGAAAAATCCGGTCTAATATTGCAGATATGGGAGCCTCCCCTCTCAAGGAAGAAGATCATGGTGGACCTAATGATAAAGTCAAAGATAGAGTATTGTTAACTATTTGTGGACACTGCCCAATGTGGCCCCTTGGCAATAGCTTCATGTCTAAATAGGGATACGATGACCCATTTGGATTATGCTCCAATCCTATACATGAAATGGATGTCTAAAAGTGTAATCTGTGTGTCCATCCTCTATTAGATATGTCCTGTTGTGTGTTATGTAAGTGTTTATCATGTGCTTGTGTGTCCTGGGTATTACCTACATTATTGTGAACTCCATTCTTCACACAGTTGCAAAAAAAATTTCCCAATCTAGTTCACAACAATTTGTGGGAATATTATGGCTATTCTCAATGAGGGGAGGTAATAAATATGAAAATCCAACCATTTATGATATGCATGATTTTATGAGGTCAATGGCATCAAACCAAAAGTCAAAGGCAAGGGATATGCTTCCAAAGAGTCGCTCTAGTTATATCTAGGAGGGACAAATTGAGGCTACATCAATAACAAAGACCATGATTTCATAAAATAAAAACTAGGGTCACGAATTCACTACCTATAGGTTGCAAGAAGTTAAAGATTCTTTGTCTCTAGAGGGTGGCTTAATTTCTTTACTTTAACATGATTTAAGTCTCTCATATTATTAGGATCATTATGATTTCAGTACAATAAACATAGCTTTAAGGTTCATCCTACATTGCTTAATGTAGGCAAGGTCATCACAATACTGTAGTAAGTACTTAACCACTATTTTCCAATGAATGGCATCTATTTAGCTCATTTGTATGGAAGAGAAAACTTGCTAAGGATGTTCCCTCCCAAAGGTATGTTTGTAATTTCTTTGCATTACTAGTTGTGCTCACTAGATGATTTTAGTTAGAGGTGGGATGAGCCTCATGGGTGTCTTGATCAAGATACATCATTTCAATCCTCATCAACCAATTATATTTGCTATGTAGGCAATAAGCCATTGGCATGTTTCCAAGGGTGAATCAAGTTTGATGAAGTCATTTTACAAAACAAGTACAAGTTGTGTATAGGAGGAGAAAATACAAGGTGGCTTAGTGATAGGGAGGTAACACAAAGAAATGGCTAAAAAGCATTTCTTCATCTATTAAGAAGGGGCCATAAGGTGAAATTGAGAACTATCATGCAAGACACTACACACGGATTTTATATACTATACAAACAATGTTATGAGGGATCTCAAGTCGAAATTTTGAAGTTAGCCTAGCATTCATAAGGGGTGTTGTCTACGAATCATGGCAATTATTCATAAGCCAATGAATTGGGTTGATTTTGGGGAGATAATTTTGAATAAAAAATTGTAGAAAGTGCTTTCTCAAAAACTATCTAAGTTTTCTAATGAAACTAGTGAGCCATTCATTCATCTCATTAGTAGCAATGCGACAGGTTCATCCATGGACACCACATGCACTCCAAGATCATAGGAAGCCCAATTTAACCCTGTAATTGAACCTCTACTAGTAGCAAATATCTTAGCAAAGGTGAAGTAAAAACTAAAAATGACATGTCAGCATATGATGTAGCAAATGAGTTATTGCATTAGGGGAGAAATCGAGTCTCAAAAGGGCCTCTAATTAGTGTTTCCTAATTTCAAGGTATTAGAGAGTGATTTGAGGTGTACCAATGAGAGTGCTAGAAGGTGTGGGGCAATGGCATGTTGAGGTGGAGGGTAGGCAGGCCTGCAGAGAGCCCCTATTGGTTGTTCCCCTTACACTAGGGACCACCCAAACCATCCCCCCCCCTCTTAACCCATGTTTGACCCCCCTACTAGGTGCACCTCCCCCACATGAGCCCAAAATGCCTTCAATGGGATGGTAGGGCCCTTCTGGCAAATTTTCCTTCTCCCCTCCCTCTTTCTAGGGCCTCTACCCCCCACTATTTAGGTCTAGCCTACCAAATCACTCCATTTGAACCAAATCCCATGCATTTTCACTCTTCCCCCTCTTTCTCTACTCCTTCCTACTCTGGCCTGCTTGCTACAGCTCCTCTCTCTCTCTCTCTCTCCCCTCTCCCCTCTCCCTCTCCTGTGCCTCTGTTGGAGCTGCTATATCCCTCTCCTTCTCCCTCCCTTGTGCCTCTGTTGCTGCTGCTCTATCCCTCTCTTTCTCCCTCTTTTGTGCCTCTGTTGGAGCTACTCTATCCCTCTCCTTCTCCCTCTCCTGTGCCTCTATTGTTACTGCTCTGTCCCTCTCCTTCTCCCTGTTTTGTGCCTCTGTTGGAGCTGCATTGCCCTGTGTAGGAGTCCCATTCTTGCTATTGCAACCTCTACAAGCATGGTGAGGAGCAAGGCTACAAGACCACGCAATGTTGTGACCTCTTGTGTCTTCCACAACACTAGAAATGCATTGGATGAGTGGATCCCTTGCACCTATAGTTTAAATGACTGGATAGTGATGAAAGGATCGGCCAAAGGTCCACATAAGCTTCCCAAGAGCAAGAGAGGTGACATCTTGGATGAGTGGAAGGGGCGCATCTTAAAGTTCAAGTTTGGGAAGAAAGGATGGCTTGCAAAAGTGCAACATGTCTACATGGGAAAAGATATGCACTTCCTCCATCATTCAATCAATCTAGGATACCATCACACTGTGAGCCTTTCTATCTATGTACCTTTTTCACCTATAAGTGTAATGAGTTCATTTGGAAATTTTGTGTTTCGTTTCTAAGAGCTCTTATTCATGGTGGCAGATGTTTTTCCTTCGGACTTCAAGGAGTGGGAACTAATTGAATTATTCATAGGCAAGTTCACTGCAATTCATGAGGATTTAGGTAAGCAAATGCATGCCAGGGAGAAGTTGTCCTCCTTGCGAATGAAGAATGTGTATTGGTATAATGCAACATACATCGCTCCAATGACATCATCAAGCTATGGCCGTCTACAAACCATTGCACCACCACAACTTCAAGACATGGATTACAACAATGTGGACTCGAGGATATTGCAATCGTACAAGGACAAGATTGCAAAGGATGTGGGCATGGCCATGAAGTTTACATTTAGATCCAAATGGGCAAGGTTATCTTGGTTTATACCTCTACATATTTTTGCTTCTTTGTTTCAGAATACACATATGCATAGAGAAAAACTATGTGGTCCTGCAAGCGTGTATATGAAAATGCTCTTGAAGTTTTATTGAATTCGGGAACCAGGTCAGGCGACCAAAAGGGTGATGTGTTTCAATGTCATGCATATAAAGACAATGTGGTTATTAGATACCATTTGTTACGCCAAATGTTATATATAGCTTTTCAGTATAGGCGCTGGAAGAAAACAAATGGCCAGTGGCTTCCCCTAGACTCTAATAATGAAGACAATATGGGAGTAAGTTTGTCTATTGATGTTGAAGAGGGAGATGTCAAGAATGTGAATGTCACATTGCAATGGACTCCAAGGGACGTGCGAGAATACCTATTGGTCATGGAGGACGACATGTCAGAGTCCTTCTACTTTGCCTTAAATGGTGGTAAGATCAAGCGCTGTGTGGAGAAGTGCATGCATAGTGCCGATTTCATTCCTCCTACAACTTTGAAGATTGCTAACAATGTGTTTGACTAGTGTAGCATTTAATTTTTTGTCTGTCAAATCCTAGTTATTGCTTCAAAAGATGATGGACAATTAAATTAAAATGTTATTTCTTTTAATGTATTCTCCTTTCAATTCATGGTAAATGTTTTTCAAAAATTTTGGGGATTTTATTATTAATTTTAATTTTTAGGGTTTTGATATATATGAGATATATATTAAGGGGTAACAACCCTTTTTACATCACATTCTCACTTTCACGTTTAGAGAGCCACAGAAACTCTAATCCTCAAAAGTTACTCCCTCCATCAGCTCCTATTTGCCATTAATTCAGCTAGAACTATGTTCCATGACTTCATCTCACGAACTGCATTTGCAGATCGTGAGGAAGAGCTATTTCTAGTGTTTGATAGGACATTCCTAGGCACTGTGATGCCCAAATTTGATATTTTTTATTTGGCATTGGTATTGTTTTTCTCTATGTTTGATAAGAGTTTGAGTATCAAGTGATAGCCTAGCAGCTCTCACTTATTTCTATTTTCTAAGATATTGAATGGGATTGAGAGGATGAGTGGAATGGATCATTGTAAATACCATGTGTATGAATGATAATTACCTTTGTATGGGGTGAGAGTTATTTGTGTATGGGATATTATGGGGGTTTTAGAAAATAGGAAGAGTGAGTCATATAAAGAGGTGAGCTCATGTCCATGTGTTCCAATAATATAAGAGAGGCCACATGCCAAGCGTGTGGAAGGCATGTGGACGAGTGTGGAGTCAAGAGGAATCCTTCTAGAATTCTTATGTGGAATAAGGAGGATGTGGACATATGGAAAAGAGAGGGTGCCTATGGGCTCCATGTGGAGAGACTCTTAACTTTCTCAATATTTTAAGAGTCTTGAGCATCTTTTGATGGGACACATGGCAAGAGTAGCCAAGTGCCAGGAGCCTAGAAAGCCTAAAACCCACCATGGTGCCAATTTGGGCATTCTAGACAAGGCCTACAACCCACCATGGCAGGTTTTAGGCTTTCTAGGCTCCTGGCGACGTCCCGGACACTTTTGCCTTCTACGCGGCAGTGAAATTCCTTCAAGATTTGACAGAATTCAAAACTTACATTAAATCAGTAATTTCAGTCATAAACATGGAGAATACACAACAATACGATAGTGTAGAGAATGTGGATATATATATTAAAAAACATCGGCCCTTGGGCCTCAGATACAAGATAGTCCTCCAAGGGTAGGGGTGGTCTAAGTCCTAAGAGTGGGCTGCAAGAGAATCTAGGGCTTCAAGCTTGGGTCGCTTCATAGCCGCTTCACCAGAGCCATGTCCTTGTCCATGACCATGACGCGCTTTGTGTGGATGGCACACAAGTTGGCGTCCTCGAATAGAGCGGTGGTCACTTGCTCTACAACCTCCTGGAGTGCCCCCATAGCTCCTGTGTTGAATCGCACACCATCCTTGTATCCCTGTGCTATCTCCTAAACCACAAGTTGGAAGGGAGCACGCGGGATTAGGTTGTCGGAGTTCTTCTGCATCTGTCTGATCTCCCTTAGAGCCCACACTCTTGGCTTTGCTTTGTATGGCTTCTTGACTCTTGGTGGAGGCTTTACAAGTACCTGAACATGGTCCCACGGCGTCTCCTGTCTGTCTTGAATTTCTTGTGCTACTCTTCTCTGCATTGATCCTCCTCCGAATCCCCCTCTCACGGACGTCTTGAGCTTTTTCCTTCTTTGGGATGGGGCTTCCTCGGCATCTACTTTACCATCTTTATGGGCATAGGTACCATTTCCATGATGAGATGTATCACCTGGAGAGGGAAGTTTGTGCTCTTCCTAGCAGTCTGTTGGCCCTCAGGAAGCCTCTCTATATCAGGGAGGTTATTGAATACATTTTGCTCACGCGGGGGAGTCCTCTCATGGGGAGGGGAAGGCTAAGGCGAAGGGTGGTTCTCAAATTTATGTTGCTCGATCGGGGGAGTGCTCTCATGGGGAGGGGGAGGCCGAGGGGAAGGCTGAGGGGAAGGTTGAGGGGAAGGCTGAGGGGAAGGCTGACAGGAAGGCTGAGGGGAAGGTTGACGGGAAGGCTGAGGGGAAGGTTGAGGGGAAGGCTGAGGGGAAGGTTGAGGGGAAGGCTGAGGGGCATGCTAAGCAAAGGCTGAGGGGAAGGAAGAGGGGAAGGCTCATGTTCTTGGGGCTTGGGAGTGGGCTCACGAGACTGGGGAGTGGGCTCACAGGACTTGGGAGGAGGAGAAGGCTCACGAGACTGGGGAGTGGGCTCACAGGACTTGGGGGAGGGCTCACAAGAGACTGGGGAGGGCTCATGAGAGTCAATGGAGGGCTCACAAGAGTCCTGGGAGACCTCACGAGAGTTGGGGGAGGGCTCACAAGAGTTGTGGGAGGCGACACCCGACCCAGATAGGTTCATGTGCACAAATGCCATGGAGGTGGTGGAGCTAGAGGATGAAGGGTGGAGGTGGCATCCTATGGGTCTAGCAGTGTTCTTCACTCTTGCCATTGAATAATGAGAGTTAGGGTTTTTTTTAATGTTTTATATAGGCCCATCATTTTTTGACACCTTTTAATTAGGTTTAGGGTTTCATTGTGCCCCCTGCCCCCCACCCTAACCTCCCCCCACCCTCATCGCCCTCCCCCCCCGTTGCCCTCCCCCCTACTTTCCCCACCCACACCCGTCGCCCTCCCCCATACCGCCCATCCCCCACCCTTGCTACCACTCCACCCCTCCCCTTGCCCCGCGCCCTGCGTCCCTCCCTTCTCTCCCCCCTCCTTCACCATGTCCCCACTTTCCCCAACGTCATTACCTCACACAAACCTTAGACTCCAAGAGTGAGTACAAAAATTATGGTCAAAATAAGCAAGATATTAAAGAGTGAGCACACAAATTATGGTCAAAATAAGAATTATATTTATTTCATATTTGTATAACAATTACACCATAGCTTCTGTTGCTAGTTGGACCCATCTGCTCCCTTCTCTCACTCTAGCTTGCAACCAACGTGCGACTCCCTATGGATGCTTTCCAAGCACTATGCCTGCTATTCTTTGATACAATTTGAACTGCTTTTGCAAGTTCTGATGCCTTTGCCTTTTCAGACTTCAAAGTCCTTCCTAGTAAACATCTAAAAGACCAGTCGAACATCTCATGCAATTCATTGCTGCGAGTGACACCACCACCATGCCTTCAGTTCTTGAAGTAGGCTGCCTTGGATCTACAGTGTGACTTCTCCATGCCTTGTGTATTCCAAATGGACAAAGGGCCCCAATTTTGTACAAATTATCTTCCATGTGCATAGAGAATATGCTGCAAACATGATGAGAATCATTTCAGCAACAAAAACTATTTATGAAGCAAGTACTAAATATTATGACAGTGCCAAGCTTACCATGTAATGTGTAATGTGTGACTCCCCCCATGCGCTCACTATTAATTGCATAAACTCTTTCACAACCATCCTGAACCTTTCATGATACATCTCATCGATTTGAACCTGGCGAAGCAATTTTATCAATGCATCTACCTTTTTCCATACTTTAGCTCTCAAAGTTGCTACTTGAGGATGAGAAGCCTTATTGGTCATGCATTCACAGAATGCTTTCCAGTATTCCCTACCCAAACTACTTTGAGACAATGTATGTTTGTCTTTGTCGAGATTGTGGTTCGATAGGAATCTCCTTGCCACCCATGGACACTTTTGCATGAAGATCATGTGTTGCCCCAGACATTTTCTTATCCTCCTTAAGTTTGACATGGTTTCTATTAATATATAGCAAGGATGTAGCTTATTTGGGCTAGTTTGTATGTTCAATAGTGGCTGCTAGCAAAAGTTACCAATTGATTCCAATAGCCAATATGCATTACTTCCTAACAACTTGTACCTAATTTAATAATGGAATGAAGAATATATTAATGATCTTAGGAGAACAATATCGGTACGGAAATGTGTAAGTTCAATGGTCCGTTAGAGCCAACCAGTATCAAAAATTGGGTATAGGTAAGCCATTTCTAAGTCTATTAGACATTGGAATAGTTTGATATCCTTTTTGGAATAATATTTGGTTTTTAGATTGATATTAAATAGTACACCATTAGATCCAAACAAGTATAGATAAAATTGGATATAGGTATCTAAATGTTTGCTACCATTGGTTATGGTTAGCTATTTCTAAGTCTACTAGACACTAGAATAGTTTGATATCATTTTTTTAAATTATAAATATTTGGTTTTTAGGCCATTATTTGGCAACTGGTATTGACCTTGAGCTAGTCAATAACTATTTCTAGGTGGTTGGCATTAGGGTAACAGATATATGTAAAGTGGAAATGTAGAATTAAATTAGTAGGATTCTGTATTGTTATCTCCAATGTAAATGTATAACCTTTATTTAGAAGATTTAGGGAAGATTTCAAATGTCTTGACACCATCTCTTTTGCAACAATAGGTATCTCTTTGCTACAGATATTGTTGAGGAGTTGATGAGGCAGGTCTCTTGAGAAAGATAGACAATGTGCACAAAGCAAAACAAGTGGTAAGGGTGTTTAGATGGCAAAATGGGAAGATTCAACACCATCATCAAGGGAATGCTAGAAGTACTGTAGTTAAGATATTAAACTTTTGTGTATCTTTGGTGGCCATGGATACATTGATGCAGTGCATTTTTTAGATGAATCATCTATTTGATAAATGCACTTGTACCTCTACTACTTCATCCACTGCATTTGTCTTCCCCATATAATCATGTTGTACACGATAAAATTTTACCTAATAGACATTGTGATAGGCTCTACAATAATTTTTTTGGAAAAACTAACTCACATGTGCTTCCATTAAGGAGGTCTCTAGGTTGTCATTCACTACCACACTAGGACAGTTCATGTATAGTGTTGTCATCCATAAACTTGTTACATCACCTTCAAGCTACTTTAGGAGAGGATCATCAATCAATTCTACACTCTTTGCCTCTTCCAAGTCCTTCTTTGGACTCTGATGGGTCTCTGTGTAGAATACAATGTCTCGTTATGACTCCAAAAAGTTCCATAAGGTTCCATTATAGATCCAAATAGTAAGACTCCCTTACAAATACAAACAATAATATTCCATTACAGATCTAAATAGTTCACATTAGGGTCTCAAACTTGTGAGTCTCATTGACCATGCCTCCCTAGTGGGGTTGTCCACGAGCCCTTGTCTAGGGCCATAAGCAGCAGCTATCTCTCATGTACCACTGCCCCCTTTCCTGCCTTATGCTCAACATCCTAGTACTATAGAAGAACTTTCTCTCCTCTACCTCCAGATAACCAAGATCCTCATCCATGTGAACCTATGGGTGATCTTGGAAATATGCACACTTGCACAATGCCGGGTGCCACTAAAATACATCACTAGAGTCTGCTCTTTTGTGAGATCATGTCTAACATGCCAGGCCTCCTCAATGCCATTCTTGGGTACCCCTAGGGTGGAGGTCACAAAGTTGGTGGCATCTGAAATAGCAAATCTAGTGCATGGAACTGATGTTGAGATCCTTAGTGGCTCTCTATTGCTACTCAAGTAGAGTGTCTGAATTGCCTTTGTGGCTCATGTTTCACAACATCCACCCACTTGAAGGTACCTCAATACCCATATACATCATGGAAATCCTTGCCTCTATTGTAGGGCTGCTCCTTGAGGCTATCTCTAGCAGGTCTTCTCCCTCCTTTGGGAAATCAATGTCCTCTACCTAGGCCATGAGAAAATTGTGCCTGAGAGTATCTATCTCTCTCTACTACTCCACCTCTCTAGCTCACATGTGTTGCATCTCCATGAGGAGGTATTGCACTATATATGAAAGAGAAATGGGTTGCTATATCACTACTACAAAACTAGGTAGAAATGGCAATATTTCCAATTTTGCCATTTCTTATGTATGAAATGGCAACAGCTTCTCAAATTGCCATATTTGTTGCAAAAATGGTAGTTAGAAATGGCAACTAGTTCTTGAACTACCATTTCTTGGGAAGAAATGGCAACAAAAAATGGCAACCTTTTATTGTCTGCCATTTCTGAGCAATAATTGGCAACACCAAATGGCAGCCAATTCTTGACTACCCTTTCTTATGAAGAAATGGCAGCAAATTCTTGATTGCCATTTCTTTTGAGGAAATTGCAACAAATTCTTGACGGCCATTTCTTCATAAGAAATGGCAGCAAATTCTTGATTGCCATTTCTGGGTATTACCTTTTATAACACATGCATTTTACTCGATAACAAGTATTATTCAATAGTTGATTGAGAAATAAATAATACAATTTTTACATAGCAAAATATAATATAAAATTATAAAGACATTACATGAAGAGTTTTCCAAGAAACATTCAAGCCTATGGTTTGACCCAATGTCTGAATCTCATTATTTTCTTTAAATATACAAGCATCCTTAATGATTGCATCATCAACCCTCTCGATGGGTATGATACTTTGTATAGGCCTTAATGAAAGTAATAGAATTGTTCTTGCAAAAGTTTTATGTGGATCAGGTATCTTCTTCATGGCCGAGAATGTGTATTTCCACAATTCTTACCATGCAACGTGGATGAGTATTAAAAATATGCATCGGTGTGCTTCTAGCATATGTGTGGGTTTGATGGATATGATACTTTATACAAGTCTTAATACCAATAATACCCTTATCCTTGCAAACTTTTGAGTTGATAGGATATCATTTGCATGGTTGGGTAGGCGTATGCATCGTTGTACTTCTAGCCATGCATATGGTATTAGATGTACATGATATTTTTCAAAAGCCTCAAACCAGGTGATTTGAAGTCCTATGCAAAGAATCATGACCATTCGATGTCATTTTCATTGGATATTTCCTAGTTTCGCACCATGCATCATGCATGGTCATTGAAAAACATGCATCTGTCAACTTCTAGCCATGCAAATGACATTTGATAAGCATCATACTTTGTGCAAGCAGTAAAATGGGTGAGTTCAAGGCTTGTGCAAAGTATCATGGCCATCTGGTGTGATTTTCATGGCATGGAATGGATATTTCCTAGTTTTTCATCATGCATCATGCATCAGTATTCAAAAACATGCATTGGTGTGCTTGTAGCCCTAAAATTGGTATTTGATTGACAAAATACTTTTATCAAGCCTTAAACTTGGTAATTTTAATGTCTCGCAAAGTATCATAGCCATTTGATGTCATTTGCATAACATAATTGATTAGGATCAATCAATTATGTTAATTGAGAATGTTTTGAAACTTTTCAAAGTTGCATCATATAGAATTCATCTATATGTGTGTGCATAAGAGCACACACACACACACACACACAGATGTATGCTTAATAAATAACTTTTAATTAAGTGAATAGATACTACAGTCATGGATAATGTTGCTCGCCATTTGGCAAATGTTTGGGCTGAAAGGATACCAAAAATATTGTAAGAGAACTAGAAGAGGATCTAGATTTAATCAAGATAAAGAGACACTTTCTTCTTTGATAGCCCACTCATCATCATCATCAGGATATGAAAATGACCAATGACATACCATGGAAAGCTATCATTATCAACATCAACTTAATAATTCGAAGAATAATGATATATCAAGTATTTAACATTTCATACTTTCTTTATTTGTATTATTATTTGGATTGAATTTAATTGAGTTCAATATCTTGACATTATCTTTGTGTGACTTATTTTTCTTATTTTTGCTATAATTTTCTTCTAGAAAATTTTCCAAATAATGTTCATGATGAAGAAGTTACATCACCAGTAACCAAAAAAGGAAGAATATTAAAGGATGATGCAATGATAGAAAGAGAAAGATATCTTAGAAGGCATCTAGAGAGGCCAACAAAGCAAAATTTATTGAGATGAGACATCGTATTAAGGTGGATGTAAATGAGGAACAAGTTCCTTGTGGAATACACAAAGATTCATATGCTTAGACAATAGCTCAAGCCATCCGTAGGCATATGGATCTCTCATTGCAATCAGTTAAAGTTGTACCGAAAAGGAGGCAGTGAGAAGATATGTTGATGTAAGGCTTGACTTTTTCTTGATATCTTTCGATGGTCTTACTTTTAAATGTTTAGTATTTAAATTTTCTTTTATATTGATGAATACTTTTGTGAATATTTAATTGTATTTGTAGGCTCGATATGAATGTAATATCAGTGACAAATGCTAGAAAACTAAAGTCTCAAAAGCATTCAGAGTCAACAAACAGGTTGTATGTGAATTTTTTAAGTATTCTATTAAAACTTGTTTACTTTAACATTGATTTTGTTGAGTTTTTATTAATGTGTTGTTTGTTATGAGTTGATGCTAAGCTTATAGTGTTTACATATTATGAGATGGAGATGATGCAAAAAAACCAACATGGCTACCAAATGATGTATGGGAAATAATAAAGACACTGGTAAATTTAGAGGAATTCAAGGTACACACACACACACACACATCTTATTGCAACAAGTATCATATGTTCTTTCTTTATTCTATTTAACTTAACTACATTTTGACATTGTTTTTCAGAGACCTAGTGAAAGAAATAAGAGAAATAGAAAGGCCCAAGAAAACATTACAAATTTAGGTAGAAAGGGTCATGTTGGAATGAAACAAGAACTTGTAAGTTTAATAGTTTTCTTTCTTTGCATAATTCATGTTTTTACTCCTTGATAAATCCATATGTATGACAAATATTTTAAACATGTAGATCTCTAAACCTCAAAGGTCTCCTTCATATCGAGAGGAGTTTTTAGAAGCTCATACCTCCACAGGATATGGGATGAAAGGAAGAGGAATACTATCTGATTATGCATTGTCTAAAGAGACCAATGGTGTTGTTTCATTAGAGGTACTTCATGTTCTCTTTGTTTTATGAATAGAAATTATTAATAAATGAAATATAATATCAATTTGATATATTTCATGTTTTTTATTGTGTAGGATCCTAATCCAAATGACAATGGGGATAATAACATTCCTGATCCAAGACTAGTTGTACCTACTAAAAAGACTACTTGTGGCAAAAAAGAATTTGCAATTGGTGATTTAGACCAAGTGATACATGAGAAGACTGCTAAGTTGCAAAGAAAGCTTCATGACAAGGATAAGGCTATGGATGCCTTGCAAGAACTACTTAATGATTTGAGGAAAACCATTTTTGCTCTACCTTCGGTAAATTTCATGCCTACTTCATGATAATTTTCACAAAAAGATGATTCATGCTCACACACACACATGCACGCGTGCGTGTATTGTAGATATTATTTTGAAAAGGTTTATGGATCTTTGATTAGAGTAGAAAGCATTCACATGAAGCATTATTAAGTATCATATTTACTTTATTTTAATTAAAAGGTTCATTAATCAACAATTGGAGTAGAAAAGACAGCAACACAAACAAATGACATACGTGTTTTCCAAGTTAAATTTATTTATTTTTCTTAATTAGTATGGCAATGATCATAATGTTTTTGGATATTTTTCATAAAGATATTTTAAACAAATATTCTACTAATGATCTCTTGAATGTATCTTTGTAGGTTGATGCTTTTCAAAGGGGACAACGAGTAAATCTTGCATAAGGACTCGAAAGACATAGTTGGAATAGGTATAATAATTAGTTTGGATCCTTCATTTAGAGTTCATACTATACCAATAAGAGTTGGTTATGTAGTAGTACGAGTTGATGATGCAATCATTAAGGATGCTTGTAAATTCAAAGCAAATGATGAGATTCAGACATTGGGTCAAGCCGTAGGCTTGAATGTTGCTTGGAAAACTCTTCATGTAATGTCTTTATAATCTTATAGTTTATTTTGTTATGTAAAAATTGAATTACTTATTTCTCAATCAACCATTGAATAATATTTGTTATTAAGTAAAATGTGTGTTATGAAAGGTAAAAGTTATCCTTATAATTTTAGATGACTTCTTCACACTATGTAATATGAAGACTGATGCCCTTAAGACTTTTGATAAATCTTTCACACTTAGACAATAAATTTCATTCATGAATGCCAAGTATCAAATGTAAAATCTTAGTCATTTAAGATTCCAATGCCATGTAACTTTTTGGCCCATTTTAAAAGCTAGTAGAAGTTAAATGTTTTTGTCCATTTTGAATGCTATTGTTTAGAAAAGAAGAAATGGCAATTGTGATTCCATTTGTAACATAATAATCAGCATTCTGTATGTCACTTTATTTCCATTTTCAACATGAAATCTTGTAAATTTTAAGTCATGTTTTGCTATTTCGAATATAATAAGTGACAATTTTTATGTCAACTTTTACCATTTCTTTCAGAGTTGGTCTCTATCATAGTGCCATTTCATGCATTTAAAATGGCAAAAATATATCATACTTTTGGTTGCCATTTCGATTATGGAAATGGCAAAACTATATGGCACTTTTAGTTGCCATTTCATACATAAAAATGGCAGAATATACGGCACTTTTGATTGCCATTTTAGACATCAAAATGGCAAAAATATATGGCAATTTTGGTTGCCATTTCACATGTGGAAATGGCAATATTATATGGCACTTTTAGCTACCATTTCATACATAAAAATGGCAAAATATATGGCCCTTTTGGTTACCATTTCAGACATCAAAATGGCAAAAATATATGGCACTTTTGGTTGCCATTTTGCATGTGGAAATGGCAATACTATATGGCACTTTTAGTTGCCATTTCATACATAAAAATGGCAAAAAATATGGCACTTTTGGTTGCCATTTAAGACATAAAACTGCAAAAATATATGGCACTTTTGGTTGCCATTTTGCATGTGGAAATGGCAAAACTATATGGCACTTTTAGTTGCCATTTAATACGTAAAAATGACAAAATATATGGCACTTTCGGTTGCCATTTTAGACTCAAAAATCGTAGAAATATATGGCACTCTTGGTTTCCATTTTATATGTGGAAATGGCAAAACTATATGGCACTTTTAGTTGCCATTTCATATGTAAAAATGGCAAAATATATGGCACTTTTAGTTGCCATTATGGACATAGAAATGGCAAAAATATATTGCACTTTTGGTTGCCATTTCCAAAAGATGGCACATGTGGAAATGGCAGCAAGAAAGTGCCATTTAATAATGTAGAAATGTCACTTTTGGGCTACCATTTCTACCTAGTTTTGTAGTAGTGTATGGAGGGTAATCATGTAGTATGGAGGTGGAGGGCAAAGTGTGATTTGGACAGAAACCAGTCATAGTCTAGTATGACATGGGAGGGGTGGATGGGACTCAAGGAGAAAAAGTGGGAGTGGGAGATGTGACAAAAGAGGGGGAAAGAGGACAGAGTCAAAGACTAGGAGGAGCTAGGATAGACCATCTTAAGGGCCTTACGGCCAAGTGAGTTGTCAAGGCGTGGGTGAGATGAGGTGGATCCATCATGGTATATAGTTGCACTGTCCGCCTTGCATGTAAACCCTGTATTGAATTGGTCATTCATACTAGCAATATCCATACTCTCTCCCTTTTTTGTGTCCTTCTCTTTTTGGTCTTTCGACTTTGCTTTCCCCTTGTCTTTTACCGCATCTCAAACCATGTGGGAGAGTCTAAATTAAGGGATAAAGTGGATAGGAGGATGTCCACTTATCATGTTCCTAAGCTCTCAACTCACCATAATGCAAAATCAAAGGGGGGGTAGGGCAGTATGAGAAAGAAACAAAGAAATTTAATTAACGTCTACAAAAGACCAAAGGGTCTATGAGACTAGAAAAAAACCAAATATGACAAATGCTGAGGGGTGGGGCCACCCATACCCAAAGTTGATGTCTGTGATGAGAAAAAATAAATACATCGTGATGTCGCTCTAGGAGAGAGAGAAAAACCAAATAAGGGAGCAACAAGAGGAGTCCCCTAGTGATCTACCAATTGCTTAGCTATACATCTGAGCGATTGTAAGTCCTCCCTTAGCTCTCAAAGCAGTCCCAACATAAGAACCATGGCGTGGGCTTTGTTATTAAATGGAAAAAGATACTAAATTAAGGAACAGAATGGAACCCAAGAGCTTGGATTCACTCATGTGATTTTCAATTGAAGGAGTACCTTAATAAAGCTCAACTTTTGGCTAGCAATACAGTTATGGTGAAGTGCACCAAAAACTTGTAGACATGTACTCTCATCAGTAATGGTAGAATTGTTGGGATTTCTCTCCCATATGTTGGTGTCCATGAAGATTGTACTTGTTATGAGGTGGATCATTATGCTAGAATGCATAAAGTTGTGTCTAGCTATGCTCATGAACATTTACATTGAAGTTCTTGTTTTTAGCCTCGATAAAGCCTACTTCTAAAGCTTTTGGAATAAATAGACCCCTTATGTTAGTTTGACAGGGAAACAATAATTATCTCCAAAGCTTGACATGAAAGATCTTGGAATTATGCAGTATTGTCTTTGAATGAAGTTCTAGAGGGATTCAGATAGCACCTTGATGAGCCATCAGAAATATGTGGATGGTCTCTTGAAGAAGTTCCATATGGTAGATGCAAGATTGTAGCCACTCCCATGGAATAGAGTTGTGAAATTACCAAAGATCCAGAAAAGACTACAGTCAATGACAAGTTCTATCAATAGCTCATCAGATCTCTTATATATCTGACTATCACAAGGCCAAATATTTGTTATGTAGTAAGTCCACTTGCACACTTATGGCAAATCCAAAACAGTCTCACTAGAATGTAGCCAAGAGAGTCTTGAGATATGTCGGAGGTACAAGATAATGTGGAATAGAATACAGAGAAAGTCATCCAAGGTTGCATGGATACTATGAAAATGACTATGGAGGAGATCATGAGACTAGGAGATCCACTCAAGGATATGCATTTTCCTTGTTAAGGTGCTATATCAATGTTGTCAAAACAAACAACCAACTGTTTCTTTGTCTTCAACAGAATGAGAATATAGGGCACTCACAACACGCATATGTGAGGCTATATGGCTCATAACACTATTGTTAGGAATAGATTACTTTAATGAATCAAAGCCAACAACAATATAATATGATCATCAATCAGCTCAAACATTAGCCAAGAATCCAGTATATCACTCTAGGACAAAGCACATTGATGTTGGAGAGCACTTCATCAGAGAAAGAGTGTTACTTGGGGATACAACATTGCAACATTGTGACAGTAAAGAAAATGTTGCAAGTATCTTTACCAAACTACTTGGGAAAGAGATTTTCTAGAAGCACCAACAAGCTCTTGGTTTGACATAGAGGAAGGACATTCTTGTTAAAGGGTTGTAATGGAATGAAATGTTTAGTCCTTCCATTCCCATAATCATCATCCTCAGGGAAGGCCTACTTCATGATGTTGATCTCTTAAGGGAAGGTGTTGAGGATTCACCTCAACATTAGGTATTATCACATGTGCATATCACTAACACATAGAGTGCTAAAAGGCACAAGGGTTATGTTGAGGATGGTGTAAATTGCACCATCTACATAGGGCATAGGGGCAAACCCTAACCCTAACCCTAAGGGATTCACATGTATATCTTCATGTTCATTGTCAATACACTTAGTGCACAAGTAGCTATATCGTGTGCACTCCTCTCTTTCCCTCTCTCACTTCCATCTTCCATCAAGAGAGATTACCATCAGAGAGAGTGAAATCCCTTACTTCATCAAGGCATAAGCCCTTGCTTTCGTCAAGGCACAAGCCCTCTTCAGGAGACACCTTCATTATCTTCTCAAGCTCATCTTGTAGAGCTCATTCCGTTGCATAAAAAAGATTCCAATTCTATCACATGGAGCTCAAGATATCCTCTTTTGTGGTGTTCATTCTTTGAATGATTCATATTACTTTGAGTGTTTTCTCAGCCTGTAAGTTTCATTTTTAGTATTTTCCAAGGTTTGATTGAGAGACAAAAGCTTCAAATTCTTCATTTTGGTAGAATTTATCTACTTCTCTTCAAGGTACAAGAGCAGCAAAACTATCGGCACCCCAGATGGCCAACTAGGCTCTTCCAAAAACTCTTCAAACAGCAACTTCAGGGACACTTCAAGCCGGCGTTGTAGCTGGCTGGCACTAGCGAATGCATTGCCTTCTGTGAACCGAGTTCTCCACCATGTCCCCACCAAAAAGAGACCAGTAGCTCCTCTAGACTAGCTCAGCTCTTGGCCATAGCCAGTGCCAAACAACCGGTCTCCTCTATGCTATGCTCAACGCCAACATATGTGACCTCCATGGCATCCGATTACATCATAGCAATGGATGTAGCTTTAGACGCCTTCTCCAATAGCATGGACGACAACACTCTAGTGACCAACATGCCTTTGACAAGCGCCAAGCTCCCATGAGCTGCCCAAGCTCTAAGATCTTCACAACACATACTGCCTACGCAGCTCCAAAGCTGCAAGCCCGCATATGCTCCATGATCAGCCTCCTTCAACAACGAACTGCCTCAAATGAGTGGCCTCTCAGTCGGCTCACAAGCCCAATTTCATAGCACCGTTGAAGCAACCCAACGACCTTCACGATGCCACAGTGACCTCCATCTCTGTTTCTCTCCTCCAAGGATCCCTATTCATTGACATGTGGCATCCGAGTTTGCCAACCACTGTTAGGTATATTTTACCTTGGGTTAAACAAGGATAAGGTTGGTTAGATTAAGCTACCTTGGTCAGGTTTAACTATGGTCAAGTTGGTTAAGATTGAGTTAATATTGAGCCACATGGTAGCCTTATCCACATGTGCCATGTCATCAGTGCCCAGTCAGCACATCCAATCATCCTACTAATGCTTCACTAGATGGAGCACCACCAACTCATAGTTTCGATGGAGATGACTACTAGAAAGCTTTGGCGATGCCAGTGACAATGAAGTGGCTGGAAGCCGCTGATGATTTGTCACACTATGACAGCAATGATCTCAAACTAGGGCATGCAACCCTTCAATGACTTTGGCCGACCACAACACACAAACAAGTGCAAGGCAGCCCAACTCCTTCACATCCAACACCACACTACAATGACCCAACATCCACTTTCAAAGGGCTAGCATCAATAAGGTGGACACTCACAGCTGCCATACTCAAGCCTAACACTCAAATAGACTAGTCGTCACACCCTTTCGACAACTACAGCCTTGGCACCTCCAAAAACAATAGTTGATGACTAGCAACAAGTGAGGAAAGTGCCCCTAGCAATGAGTCTCCTAGCCCAACGCTCTAACAATAGCCAGACAGCAAACAGCACCAAATGACTCCCCTTCAATAGTGGTAACTCCATGCCTCCAATATCAGACAACAAGCTAGACAAGACTCAAAAGAGCAGCAAAGGCTACAACTCAATAGACACAACTGCCTTTAAAGGCGGACTAGCGAAGATACCAACAGCTCCAAGCATTGTTACTCACGGTCCTACTCACAGAGGCTTGTAACCACAACACCTAGACTCGCTCCACAAAATGAACCATGGCTGCATCAACTACAATGAACTCCACCCTCTACCTCATCGCACTTTGTCTTTCGTCAAGTCGCCATTCTTCTTCATTTCTTTGCAAAGCTTATGCATCCAAGGTCCATACCTTAGGTCATGTGGAAATGCCATGTGGTAGATTGGGTCAGTCAGTTAGGTCACCACAAGTTGGGTTAGCCATAGAGGTCAATGAAGTGCCATGTGGTAGATAAGCCTATCTATAGCCACCCAACTCACTTGTGCCACATCATCTAACATGTGGTAGTACCATGCCATCTTTGACTTCCATGTCATCCTTGACTACCACATCAGCAACAACATGCCACCTCAGTATCTTATGTCAACATAGTGCCACCTAAGCACTCAGTGCCACATAGGCACACCTTGTGTGATTGGCATGTGACCTCATCCTGCCACATCACCATAAGCCACATCATCATTTTTCACCCCTCCCTTGGACAAAGTTTGGCACATATTTCAAATGGCCATAACTTTGATCCAAAGGGAATTTTTCAGTGCTCTAAAACGTAAAAATGATGGCCAAATTGTGCTCTATGCGATGAGCACCTTCGATCTACAGTTTGACTTATGCACAAGTCAGCGTAATCCAATACTCATCATCAAAACCACCTCCTGATCCATTGCATCCATCTGGCACATAAAATGAACGAATTAAAATTCATTTTGTTGCATTTGACTTTTTGACTTGTAGTCTAGTTGTCGACTAACACATCCATAGAGGAGATCAACTCCACTATGCCAAGTAAGCCATTGCCACATTACCCAATTAGTTCCCAGTGGTGTCAGTCCCTTCAAATCTATCATCAGTATACACATTCACACATATGACACCAATTTAGTACACTTGGGATTTGATAGTTCCATACATCAGTGATACTTGGCAAAGTGATATTCCTCAAATTCATGATTGGCATTCTTCTTGCACACACATGCCACCCATGTAAAGTCACACAGTGTTGACTATTTTCTTGCAATTGTTCTTGCACACATACATCAGCCTTGTACAGCCTCTTGGCTACTCCCAATAGAGAGTTGTCATCTTATTTTATAGGCTTGATCTTTGGCATACACATGTTCCCACTCAATGGTAGCTTATATAGTCTTCTCATGCGTAGACACTCTCACTAGTACATGGGTAAGCCTCTTGCACAGACCACTAGACCACATACAACTTGGAGTTATTCACATCGCACAGTTGATGATACACTAGTCACGACTCCGAATGAGATCCATGAGTGGAAAGAGAACCTACTTCGACCATTCATTGTTTGCCAAAGGGTATGTACTAGTTTACAATGCAAACTTGAGCCTCATTAGTCTTGAGAGATCAGACACATTTGTTTCGCATGTTAGCATGGATCAGCCCACTCTTTTTTATCATGCACATTTGTTGGTAAGCCCTTAGCATGAGGCACATTTGACAGTAAGGTCTCAACATGAGGCAGTCCCATCTACATCAGCAATGTCTAATTCTAGTGATGTACAACATTCACATTCATGCATGGATCTGACTGCATCTACTATCACATCAGATGCAGATACATAGTACAAGTCCAATTCTTGTCATGTAGTTATTTAGTAGGTAAGTCCTCAGTACGAGGCACTCACATCTCTAGCAGCATGCAGAGATACATGCCCCAGTGCATCCAGCTCTTCAAGTGATTTCTTTCACCTCGCATATCACACCCTTGGACACAATTTCTCTTAGCAATCCAGATCATCAAATCAGTCTTCAAGACATTTCAGCATTGGTTCAGTCATGCCATATTACACCACCCTTGGATCCAATGATCACCACCTCTTCTAATCAGTAAATCATTCCTCAGCATGAGGATACTTATGCATCGGTGCAATTCTAACACTTATTTCATTGATTTTGGACTCATATGTCTACTTTTGGACTATTCCTTAAAATCCTTCCCAAATGAAAAGTTTACTTTATGAAAATGTCATTCGAGAATCAGAAGTTTACTTCTGGCACTGTCATTTCCACATAATACATTTCAAAATATCTCTCTACAATGTTGCACTAATAATGCAAAAACTACTATTAAATCCTAAATTTTATTTCTTGTTTATAAAAATCGTATTCTTAAATTTAAAAATCCGAGTTATTAGTTTAAATCCATGAAAAACCATGCTATTGAGGATTCACAAAATTTAAAAAATGTATACACAAAAGACCTACAAGACTCTTTTTACTTTCAATGCAGAAAACTATAATAAGTCTCTTGAATATTCAAGAAATTAAAAGGTTTATATAGACATGAGACATGATAGAAGCCTCTTTTGTACTCCAAAAAATAGCAATAGCTATGCTTGCAATTTTACATTATCATAAGTTTTACAAGAAATATTGCTCTGGATGAGTCTTTGTGCAAAGGATCTCCTGTGGCGTTTTCAATAATTTATTTTTCCTTTTACAGTGAGTTTAGTACAAATGGGCGATCCAAACATCTGCTTGTTTGAATGTCCTTTTCTATCATCACAAAAATGAGCGATCCAAACATTTGCTTGTTCAGAATGTTCTTTCTATCGTCACTTGTCGCTTGGGTGCCATCTTCATTCACTCTCATCTGACTACCACCACCACCTTCACTCTTTCTCGATATTTGAATGGTGTTATCATGGGCATTCTTCATTTGTGCTATCTCCTTCTACTTCCTCTTGGGCGAGCATCTTTATGAACTCTATAATGTGCAAAATAATTGGTTGTGGTAATTTTATTTTGTCTTCTACATCATACCCCATGTGCTTCTTTGTTTTCTTTGACCTTAATTTCCAAGATACTATGACTGTCTCTGTGGAAAGTCTTGAAATTGCATCATGGTTTGGGACCCATTCCTTTTTCAGACAACTACTATACAATGTATTGTTATCCTGGTTCTCCTTCCTACCCCTTGGCTCATACCATACCGTTGTAAATGTTGTAGCTCTCCCCTGGTCATCGATGCTCACATCAACTACTTTCGCAACCCAAAACTTATGTTCTCATGTTCATCATCCAATGGTCGAACTGCAACAAAACAATGGACGTTTATGTCTATTTGTGGCATAAACTCTCTCTTCTTGGGTTTCTTGGGTCCACAATATGGACATGGGAGTAGCGATTCAAACTCATTTTCAAAGAGACCACATGCTGGGTGCAAGTCATTACCAACATTTGGCCAAAATAAAGGCCGTTTTGCCTTAATATCATCTTCTCGCATTTTTGCAAGGTCCTTTATCAATTGGTAGGTCTTGCTAATTACAATAGTAGTGTGTTCCTTCCAAGGGGGCTTCCAATCAGGAAATCTCCGGAGCATTTCCTCTTTGTATGTAATAAAAGCTTTTAAGCCTTCTATTTCACCTTTGGATTTCTCGTTGAATTCTTTTATAGGAGCCCATGTTGGATGCATTTCTTTGCTCGGGATTGAAGTTAAGAGAGAGTAAGGTTCTTCAGGTTCCCATTTTGTATCAAGAGAATAGTGTTGCCACTGCATCACTGGTTTTTTATCCTTTAAGAAAAAGCGAAAATAGTGTGGAGTGCTATGACCTATCAGGGCATCACCACCTTTTTGTATGAAAGGTAGAATAAAGCTCTTCCAATCATACATCCTCTCAATTATTGAGCATACTGTTCCTTCCTTATGGCCACCAACTTGCCTCCCACATTTTCTTATCAAGTCATCCATCGTCTCCATGTCCTTGTGTTTTAGTTCTCTTGAAACCGTGCTAAATACCTGATCGATATCCTCGTGTGTGCCCAACCAAAAAAAACCCAACTTCAATCTCATTGAAGATTCTATGAGTGATTTAGCATTGAGCAAAATGCAAACAAGAGTACATTCTTATTCTCTCATCCACAATTGTCTGATTGTACTCTCAAAGTTGCTAGTAGGTGACCTTTTTCTGCATGTACATTGTAGATTGCCTTCATAACAGATGTTAGAACTTGATTGCTATCATGTAGATGCAAGGAATCAATCCATATGTCTACAAAAAACTTAAATCCATGCACTAACACTCCACATAGATGTGTTTTTAAAAAGTATTTTCCTTGTAGCTTAAGTGGAGTGTTAATGAATCGAGGTAATGTTGTTGTATTTTGATCCATACCATCTACAATAATGCACATGTACTCATTTGGGTGAGAAATAGCTTGCTCCTTCCAAAATGCATATTTTATTCTAAAATGTCGAACAAGTCCATGATGAAATTCTCTCTTTTTTTTGTAAGCTTCTTTTTGTTCTGGAGATGTTGCACTCTCAAGTGCTCGCTTTAGATCATCACAGTCGTTGCACTTTGACATTTTTTGCCTCTTTGGGATTTTAACATGTCCAAAGCTTTTTTTCCAAAGAGTATACAAAGTATGAAAAGACGCCGGTGCATGCCCTCTTTACCTACGTGTTTCTCTAATAGAGTTAAATACTTCTTTTTTTGTCAAACCTATCGAAAGATGCATTTTTGATAGATGGGGTTGCAGTAAAGCATTTTCATAAATGTAATCTTTCAAAATTGCTATTGCCGCAACCATTGAGGCTCTTGTTTTAGGCCTTCCTGTGTTTCCATGAATGTTAAATTTAACTCCATACTTTGCTTTATTAGCCAAATTCCAATATGTGCCATGTGATAATCCTGTAATAATGCGATATGCATTTTTGCAAACACTTTTTCCATTTATAAGAGGCCTTATCTGTTGTCCTGAACTTCGCCTTCTCTTATCACTTACAAGAAAGCAAGACAGTCTCGTGAGTAGGTATTCATTTCTTCTGCTCCCTTTCCTTTGCCAGACATGTTCTCTACAGCCCTTGATGTCATGTTAGTTAATGGATTGCATACATCTATGCTTATAGCATGTAGATCGCATTGCTTTTAGCATAACATCTTCATTCATTAATCTTATTCTCTTTGGTTTCTTTTTTGGATCTGCCTAAACTCATTGTCGTTTCATGCATCTGTATGTTTGTTTTAGGACCTTCTATACATTCTTATTTGGACTTGTGTAGTTCTCCTTGTAAGATTTATTTGTCACGTTGTTTTCATGGGATGTTGCATCCTTGATCTTATCACTCTGACAGTCAAATACTGAATAGTCCTTTGTTGATGTCATCCTTTCTTTTGATACATTCGTCAAACCATTTGTAACATTAACTGTTTCACAATCAAAGTCAAATACCGAATAGTCCTTTGTTGATGTCATCCCTACTTTTGATACAATCGTAAAATCACTTGTCACGGTGGCATTAGAGTGTTTAGAACGATCTTCAAACTCATCTATTCCTGAGAGAACATCACTCATTGATGCACTTTCTATGGATTTCATAACTCCATAGTCAATGGCGATAGAGTGTCCAGAATGATCTTCAAACTCATCTATTCCTGAGAGAACATTACTCATTGATGCACTTTCTATGGATTTCATAACTCCATAGTCTTGAAACTCCTCTACTCCAGAGAGAACATCACTATTATATCATCGTGCATGATTTCCATAATTCCATAGTTACTTGGTTTGACTCCAAGAACTTTATCAGTATCCATGAAGCCATCCATGCTTGAAAAGATATCACTTTTGACATCTTTGCCCAAGTTCTTAATGTGCATTGACTCATCCACCTCGGATAAGGCATCACTTGTGAAATCTTTTGCTTTCTCAGTACCAATGAACTCATCGACTCCTGATAAGACGTCAGTGCTATAGTTGAGTGCATTGGAATCATCCATCTTTGAAGGAATAGAGCTTGGTACATTGGCATATTCTTTCAATTCTTTGATGTAGTATACATTATGTTTATCATAAAAAACCACATGCCGAGTCTTTCCAATCTTTAAAAATTGCATGCTCCATCTCAAATCCTTACCTACCTCATAGTAGGGACCATCCAATGAGATTGAGTTATCAACCATACCATCATCAGTAACTTTTTGAATTCTCATCTGCGCAAATGTCTAGTGTTCCACTTGTTCAAATCCCAAGACCATTCCTTCTGCTACATTCTTATTTACAAATGATAACATTTGTAAAATATCTCCCACTCTAAAATCCAAAGATATGCACTTTGTATTCCTGATGACATGTGTTGGATAATAGGGTTTAGGATTTAGGGTTTGGAGTCAATTTAAATTTTTAGTTTTTATTATTTTTCATAAAGTCAAATTTAAATTTATTAAGATTTTAACTTCTTATTAATGTGAATGTTAAATTCTTATGAGTTGTAAGTTTTTGTAAATAAAAATTTTATCTTTTTTAAACTCGCAGCCTGAGTATATTAAAAAGAACAATGGAAAATAGATTGTTTCTTGCTTTTAACTCGCAACCTAAGCGTATTAAAAAGAACAATGGAAAAGAAATTATTTCTTGCTTTTCTTCGCTTCGACAGTTGGTGTAGTGTAGATTAGCATAGATTGGTTTGTCCTTAGAGGAGAGAACTCCAAAAAAACCAATCAACGCCATGCTCAAAATTTCCCGACTAGTTCCTAATCGGAGTCAGTCCATTCGTTCACATTCGGTTTCACACTCACAACAACCCTACCATTTAAGCAACGATCAAGGTTTTAAAACTTTCAAGATGATTGGAAGTTGTATAAGTGCATGGGATAGATTACAGTTGAATCACTTATGGGACTGGACGAGCAGATTATATTTGTACTAGTTGTGGGAGTTGACAGAGTATATTGCACTTATATCAGACAGACTTCATATTTGTATTTGATTGTACTTTATTTCATTTTACACTATCCACGAGTTCATTGTAAATCCTTATTTTTTTTCACATTTATGCATGTATCTAAGCCTTTTAAGGCCTTTTAGGCTATTCCCAAAGCATGAAATTGACACTTATATGATTGGAAAGAATGAAAACTTGAGGTGTATCAATGGGACTCATTGCACTTTTGATTTATCAAAGTAATTGTAGTTTTCATGCAAAAGTATTATAGTTTTTGTACCTAAAATTTTTGTTGTGCTTTAATATAGGATGGATCTTGAGGCTATAGCATTTGTCAATGGTATGACACTGAAATACAATGGAAGAATTTATGCCCCAAAGGACTTCACAAACTGGACCGTTGTTGACACAACAAAGAAAGCATGGTTCTTGGTATTGAGCAAAGGAAATCTCATTCTAGTGATGACAAAGAGAGAGTTGGAGAAAGATGAGCGGGCATCGGATGTATCTTTCTCAAAGAGCAATTTGATTCAAGGAGGCACCTTACTAGGAATAAAAATTGAAAAAGATAGCAATACAATGATGATTTACACAAAGTCAAGAATGAGCAACAGATCATTTCTTCTTTCAAAGAAAGATGCAATGCACTTTGTGATGCCGTCGCCAAAAGCACCTAGATTTCCTGAATTGGTTCCTACATTGGAGATCCTCCAACATGTGTGGACGGAATTTCCCATTGAGGAAGTAAGAAAAATGCAGTCAAAGATAATCCTTGAATACTTTCAAAGTGTCATTGAACAAGGTTCAACTTCATTGGAGGGACATAAGGTGCAAGAATCCACACATGAGAAAGGAAGTGATGAGACACGCCATGTAGACCTGGTTCATGGTAATACAAATGAAAGAGGAACTGGAGTGGATGAGACAGAACACATTGTAGCATTGGATGAGGGTCTTGTACACGTGGATGCTTACAAGGGATCTACATCTAAGACAGGAATTGAATTGGCTAAGACATGACATGCATCAAATGATAGAGGACATGCACATGCATCTCGGATAGGAATTGAATTGGCTGAGACACAACATGCATCAGATAAGACAAGACATGCACATGTATCTCTCATTCATGGTATTACTCACTTAGATGGTGTAACTCATGAAGTTGATGGATTAACTGAACAAGTGCAACCCTTGAGTATACTTGAAGTTGAGGCAATAGAAGAAGAAGTAGGGCGATCTAAAGTGGTTCACATAGAGCCCCTAAAAAATAAACCCCGATGTCAAATGCAAAAGGCAAGTACTTCATGAGCTACAATTCCAAGTCCTATAACTCGAAAAAGAGGTCATTCATATACAAAGAAAGGGCAAAGAAGAGAAGATGAAGAACACGAAGAGGATGCGAAGGGTCTTGAAATGGAGTCAAATTCAAAAGTAGAAATGTTATCAATGAAGTACCTAAATCTTCGCTTGAATGAGGCTATGACAGATGAGGATCCAGGATATATATGGGGCCAAAAGACTCAAGTTATACATGCTTCAATGGTGGTCAAAGCAAGCGTCTTCACCAACAGCAGGATCTTAGATATTGTCTATGCTGAAAAGATTTTTCAGGCTTTGATTGATGGAAAAAAACCAGTTGTTTCTAATTTCATACTCCGTCCAAGGGCATTTTGGCCAGTCAGAGGAAATTCTAGTCAATCCATTGATTTCTCTCAGCCTATAGATTTTGAGATGCAATTCACTAAGTTCCTCGGAAAACAAGTTCCCTCACTTCAAGAAGGACAGAGTTCAGTGAATGATCTAGAACAACATATAAAGGATGCCAAGAGAAATTCCTTAGCTCATTGCACATTTAAGGCAATAGATGGTCAGCACTATGCCTATGCTTGTAATGAGCGTTCTAGAGAGGCATACAACAAAGGAGAAATTACTTATCAAACCTTCGCGAGTGTGCCTCAATTCCACTACTACTCTGCATGCATTTGTATCTTCAAGAATGAGAAAAAATATTTGATTGAGTTGGAAAGACTTAATCATGACATTCATGCACTAGGAAAGATCACCTCCACTTTAGAGATGTTGCTCAAAAAGCTAGGACCATATGGAGAACTTTTCATTCTCCTCTGTGACCACTCTCGAAAGAACTACAACTAAAGTGGAAGCGGATAATCTTGTTGACTTCTACACATGCTTGAGTGCTATTGTGCCAAGGGGAAAGCAGGAAAGAACAGAGGTGATTACAAGCTTTAAGACAGTAAGGGACAGGTATCAAGACTACACAAGCATACATTTCCATAGTGATGAAGTTTTTCATCAGATCAAAGACGTGTGTCTTGCATGTGAGAAGGGAGATGTCACATATGAGGCTCCATCATTGATTAAAGACAAGGTAAAGAAGATTGAGAAAAAAGAGATGACGGCTCGGTTGTGGAGGCCTCTAAGAAACTTGCCAGACAAATACGCAAGTCTTGCTGCAAAGAAATTAATGTCCAAAGAATGGTTTTTTGGCAAAAAGGATAAAGATCATTGCATGGAAGATTGCATCATCCAACGGGTCAAGTGTGATGCAGTAAAGAGTGCAATTGAATATTTGCTGGCAGAAAAAAATATTCCAGTTAGCCAATGTAAAATTGATCATAGCATTGTGAGGCAGATGGCATCAGCTTTACCATTGGCTAAACAGAAGGCTTGGGTGCATAAATGGGTGAAGGTAGAAGATGATGGATCTGAAATTACTCCTTCTATGGCAAGTTACATTCTGGAAAATGTGTATGCATATGGACAAAAAGTCATCAATAAGCACACTCTCAGAAAAGCAAAAAATTTGAACAAGGGCTTTTTTTTCATACATGAGATCATTTCAGAGTCTGGAAAGAGTGTTGAGTGCAAGGGAGTTTCATTGAATGATTTTTTATCCGATGACACTGCTTGGGAGAGGCCTCAGCTTTTCTTTGTCTATGAAATATCACCGGATGACATTCGTCAACTCCTTGATAGAATATTACATACCACCATTGGTAGAGTGGGACTATGTAACATAGTCATATTTGCTGATAAAGATGACAAGAAAAAAATGGCTGCTACCCTAGAAAAACAATATGGAAATGAGCTTAAGAATTACAATGGTATATACTCAAGAAAGAGGGACAAGAGAGAATGCGGTCTCAAGATACAGAGTCTTGAAAACTTTTTCTTGTGCATGAAGAGCCCTTACAATGATCACTCCTTATAGAACAACATAAGAGGGACTGTAAAGAGATTGCAACTAGTGCTGGAAGAGCATGAAGCTCCAAGTCCCCTCCTTCGCAATGCAAATCAGTATGAAAGGCCAGCAAAAAGTGTTGATCCTTTAATTAGTATGATGGAATTTTTGCTACCGTCCGGATGGGAAGTCACATTGTGTCGAATGGGACATTTGTTTGAAGCTCTTATTAGAAAAGGACACCATGTAAATGTTATTGAGAGCCCTGCTTGCTTAGAATACCTTTATACCGTGGCTTCTCTCACAATAAAGTATGATAAGAAAGGTCTGATCTCACATGAAGAGGATGCCAACATAGAGATGGCCATGTATGATGAGAGCAAGAAAGATGATTAAAATGCTAAAAGCTCTAGATATGATAGTGAGGAGACCAGCTATAGTATAAGGAAGGTGAAGGAGATGGATATGACACTAACCTTGCCTCAGAAGGTTACATAAAAAGACCACGAAGATATCTAGAGTTATGAAAACTTATCTTTAATTTTCTTTATTTATTTAAAAGCCTTTTTTAAATTATAATTAATTTAAAATTTTGAATCTCATAATTATTTTATCATTTTATAGGAGGAGGAAAAGGAGGAGGATGAGGACGACATAGCTGGAGTAGAGAATATAGGAAGCTCATCTCCAGAAAGCAAAGCTACTCTGGCTATCCATCGGATGAGTCTAGAAAATAATCATACCTTGCAACAGATGGAGAAGTCATTTCAACTTAGGTTTCAGGTTCGAGAACAACTGCTTACTTTTCTACTCGATGAAGAGGACATTTCAATCCTTTTAAACTTCAAGAAAGAGGTTAATGACAAGGTCATAATAGCACATCCTCAGGTTTGACTCAAACTTTTTCTTGACTTTATGCTTTTGTATTTCCATTGGATCAAATGAACTAATATTCTTTTCTTTTTATTGTAGTATGGCTTTAGAATAGCTTCCCCTATATATACAGAGATGTGCATATATGGTTGATCCTCTTGTTTCTAATGGACTTAGCAATAAGCAAAAGACCATAGATGATGTTTTTAAGTGGTTGCAACCTGTTGATTTGACTGCGGCGCGAGTTATCTTTACTGCATATCACGAGGAGTGAGTATCAATTCCTACTTAGCTTATGTCTTACATTGTGGAGGATTATATTAAATAATAATTATTCTTAATTGATAATGCAACTCGCATTGGAGCTTGGTGATGGTGGACATCTTAGCCAAGCAATGTTTCTTTGTCAATTCAATAGCATCTATCCATGGCAATGTGTCAGAGTAAGTGTAACCTACCTATGTCACAATTACGTCAATGAGATGCATCCTATGCAATGCGCATATTCATTTATGTTATCTGCTCTGTACTATCTTTTGATTCTCCTCCCTCTCTGTCCACCTCTGTGCATCGAATTTCTCTCTCTCCATCCGTGTCATTCGAGAGCCTTGTCGAATTCTTGCATCTCTCCTTGCTCCTTGGTCAGCAACCCATTGTTTGAGACTATCGATTCCAGACTCCACATCTCTGATGATGCCAAGGACGTCCATGGTGGGTGGAGAGATGATAAATTAAGAGTGATAAATGAAGAATGTGCTTGTAGAAGGACTAGGATCGACGAAAGAAGGGAGTCTAATTATATTATTCTTGTCTTCAATCAGTTTATTTCATAGATTTAAACCGATTCAAAATCTATCATCTCATGTGTCTCTCACATTTACGATCTTTTATTTTTTACTTCACTCAATGGACAACTCACCTCTCTAAATTTATTAAATTGGTTTTACTTTTTTTGAAGTCTAACTTATTATATACAATAAATATCTTATGATGAGAATCTAATAATTATATCATTCTTGTGTTCCATCACTTTATTTTATCGATTTCAATCTACTCAAAATCTATCATCTCACATGTCTCGCATTACAGTCTTGCATCAGCAAGTATAACTTATTATATTTAAAAAATATCTCATGATGAGATTCTAATAATTATATCATTCTTGTGTTCCATCATTTTATTTTATAGATTTCAATGTACTCACTGTCTTACATGTCTCACATGTCTCGCATTACGGTCTTGCATCCCATCACTTTATTTTATAGATTTCAATGTACTCACTATCTTACATGTTTCACATGTCTCACATTACGGTCTTGCATCTTGTTACTTAATCTAGTCATCTCAACCTCTACCAATTCTTTATTCTAAATCTTTTATCTCACATTATGAGTCTGTAGTTCTATAAATCCCTTAGTAGTCGTTCATCTTCTATATCTCGCCCGCAGCAAACACTTCTTCCACTTTGCTCTTCTTACCTTACTCCTCTCCTCAAGCTTACTCCTTCCATCTTGCCCGCAGCCTTGCCTCCTCTCCTCAAGCATACTCCTTCCATCTTGCCTTACCTCCTCTAGTTACCTTCCTCGCTCTCGTTACCTTCCTCCTCTCATTTCCATGGATCTTTTTGAAGTAATCGATTCCATCGAGGAAGCCATTGGCAGCACCAAACTATGGATTGCCGAGAACCAGGGAAAGAGAGAGGAGATAAAGCAAAATCTAGCTCCGTTAACCCAGTACGAGAAGGATGACTTTGCTTGTCAGAAGGGCTTAGAGAAGAAGGAGAAAAGAAAAATAAGTATGGCTACTAGTGAAATAGATAAATTGTAGTCATATAGGAGATAGCTGACAAACTTTCAAAGTGAGATATCTTCACGTGTGGCTCGTTATGGAAGATTTCCACCCCAGGAAGTGCAAGTCATTCGGAATAAACAAAGTGTTATGCAGAAAAAAATTCATCAATCCTTGCTTCTCTTCTGTAATTTTAACTACATCGATGAGGATGAGATGAGCTCAGCTCTTGAATGGGTTGAATTTAGGATAGAGAGAGAAAATAGATTTGCCTTCCAGTGAGAGGCTTATTGTAACTTTTGGTGTTTTTCAACACCTTTATAAAAATTGTGAGAGTTTGCTACTTCCACTTGTAACTTTTAAAAGTGTTTCCTAAACACTATTATAAATATTAAGAGAGTTTACAATTGTTGAATCTTATTTTTTTGTGTAACTTATCTCAGGCTTATTGTTGTAACTTTTGGTGTTTGTCAACACCTTTATAAATATGGTGAGAGTTTCCTTAATACTGTAACTTTTGAAGGTGTCTATTAACACCATTAAATATTAAGAGAGTTTACAACTGCTGAATCTTATTTTTTTCTTGTAACTTATCTAGGCTGCATTAAATTTTATAATTTTAGTTTCATCTCCTTTAAAAATATATTTAAAAATGCTTATTTTTATGTTTTTATATGTGCTTTGAAGATTGGGTTTTTCTTAAATTTTATCTGAAAACTAGTCCAAAAGTATATGTAAAAATGAATTTGTACATTGACAAGTCCAAAATTAATGAAATAAGTGTTTTATGTCCTAGTACAACAAACATCATCAATTTCAACCATAGCGCAACCTAGGGAACCTTAGTGTTGTTTCAACATGCACTTGTGGCTGTAGCATATAGTCCTTACTTGATGTAGATTTGTGGTTGGATCTAGGACTTCAGATTTGTCCCTACATCAGCATTCGACCCCGCATATGCCTCAGGGATATATTATGTTTTCTCAGTGATAGTTTAGGCTTCTAGGCCTTCATACTGTCAACTCTTCTTAACAAGCCTATGATAGATGCTACATCCCATGTCAATGGATGTTTAGCCATACACATAGCAGACAACTTTTAGCTCATGATAGTTGAGCATACAGGTTTGGCATGTTGCCATATCTTGTCAGTTTTTTACGGGCCTCTTCATCAATAGAGCAGTGTATCATACCTGTACCTTCAGCCCTAAATTTTATTCATCCCTTGGATCACTCTATCCACATTGACTATGTAGTCTTCTACAGTCCTGCATCATATGATAGAGATTACACTACTGCAACATACATCCAATATTGTTGCTAGTTCTTTTGGGTTGGTCACACCCTTGTTTGTCACAACCTATCAGATTTGTTCTCCATAGCTACATCAACTAGCCTCACATCTGGATGCCACTTCTATAGAGTAGATGCATAGTCCACAATGACACATGACATATTTGGCATGCAACCATACGCACAGTTCCCGACATAGTCATCTTTTGATTGACCAGTCTTTGATCGAGGTGGACTTTACTTTCTGTATATTTCCTTCCTATTCCCTTTGGCCTATCTTCTCGGTTTTATTCCCAAGGTGAACGATGAACCACAAATTAAGGGGGGGAAACAAACGTTATGTACAGAATCTAGTAAATTTACTCATTGTACATGCTTCTGCTATGTAGTCATTGTGCTCGCACATGCATGCACTACTCTAACTCTTTCCAGTTTTATTTTTCAGTTTTGTATGCTATCATATGCACCCAAAAAAACACAAAAAGATCTTGTACATGCACCCTCTACTTACCGAGTGCAATTTAAGAGGGGGTGTTAAGGATGGTGTAAATTACACCATCTAAATAGGGCATCAGGGGAAAACCCTAACCCTAACCCTAGGGGGTACTCATGTATATATTCATGTTTATGTTCAATACAACATAGTGTACTGGTAGCTATATCGTGTGTACTCCTCTGTCTCTCTCTCTCTCTCTCTCTCTCTCTCTCTCTCTCTCTCTCAGTTCCCATTTCATCACCAAAAATCTAGGCCATGGCATCTCAATGGCGGAAAATATTGTGGAGACGATGTGTATGGAGCTACATCTAGCTAAGAACAAAAAAGAAACAGTGATGTCAATGGGCTTGTAGATATATGCTTTTTATAGGTTTCTCTAGATACTCGATTCAGCCATCTACTAAGACTTATATGAGAGGATGATGCTCCTATTAGGAATAGAAAATTGGTCCTCCTATACCACTATTGGGACATTGAATATCAAGAAGATTTTGTAGGTGAGGAGGGATCCAAACTTTAGAGTTCAACTCAGAAGAGAAAGTGGAAGAAATCATCAATTGACCTAGAAGATCGATGAAGTACATTTCAAAGTGTTGGCCTTAGAGATCCTAGTATACATCCCTTCTACCACTCAATCAAGAATGCATTATTGATTTGATACAAATGGTTTCCTTGTAGATCCCACAACTTTACAATAATTTAGCAGAGATAATCCAAATTCAAGACGTGCATTTCAATGATGAAATGTCTCTAGATTGAGTCTACCAATGACTACAAGAAGAGGCAAATCATCCTCTACTAATAGGACCAAAAGATTGTTTCTCATCAAAGCAAAATTTGATAGTGGGTCTCATTAACTTCTGCAAAAAGGTGGTTGTAGCCATATAAAGATAGTTACATGTGTGGATTGCCAATTTCCACCACATAAAAAGATAGTTACATGTCTGGATTGTAAATTTCCACCTCAAGGAGCTCTACAAAGTTAACCTTACTAATCTATATCAACCAAAGCCAATGCACCATAAAAAGTGTTGGGTAGTGAACCAAATATTGCTAGGTATCAAGGAGAGTGTGGAGTGCGGAGGGTCCCAAGCCCCTACCTCCTAGGCACACTAGAACTCTCCCTTGTCCTAAAAACTGTTAGGACATTGGGAGAGTGGTCTGCCACCTTCATATATCCAAGGAATATCCAAATGCACTTTTGTATATGGGATTTATCCCCTTGACATTTGGGTCATTTTTTGCTTGGGTCTAGCCATTTTTGGTGAGGTTCAAGGAATTTTCTGTATATAGGTATCTTGCATGACCCATAACTTATGCATTGCTCAATGAAATCTGACAAACTTTGTCTTTAAGTTGTTTTACAGATTCCAAACTTGAACATGAGACCAAAAAATTATGGAATAAGGATTTGGAATGAGATTGTTAAAGCACTCCAAGTGCTATGTTGCATGTGAAGCATGCATCCCGCAGACTATAGGATATAGCAATTTATTCAAAAACATCAAAATTTTGTTATGTACATACATGCAACCAAGTAATCATTCAAAAGTACACTACGTAAGCTTCTCCTCAACTGAAGGACACACCTAAATGAGAACATTATGCATGGATTAATGGGCCTCCAATGTCATGATAAAGTGATGCACACCCACTTGAGGGCACGCTCCATAACTTTTTTTTTATTTGTTGAAAATCAAAACGGATTAAAAATTTAGAATTCAAACTAGTGGGACTACTGCATGGTGGTATTAAAACATTGATAGTTGTTGGTATTGGTATCTAGATTCACCCTAAAGTGGAAGAAGTTTAAAATGTGCAATTTGTGCATGTGCAAAGATCTTTTAATAAATCCAACACTATTTACAATTTTGAATTGTTTCTTTTTCCATGCACTTGCTTGCTATATGGCAAAGAAGCATGCCAAATGTCATTGGATTTCACAATACACAGCATCAAACCTGATAGCATGCCCTTTGGCCTATTTGTGTTTTGAAGCATTCTAGGCCACATTGCACTTGTTTGGGATATCCAATTCCGCTAACGTGTATCGCCAAAGGGGGGAAAACGGATGGCTGAAAATTTTCCTACTCTTATGAATTTCAAATTTTCACACCTCTCGCCCATCAAACCATGAATTTTGAATTTTCACACCTCACCTATCAAATCTTGGAAGATTAACTACCTACAACCTACCCTCGCTCTGCAAACGGCCTGTAACCTACATGAACCTCGACGTGACCTTGCGTAGACTTTGGTTTGGCATTGTCTTCTTTCAGGTAAGTTGTCTTCTATTCTTTGCTTGCCTCACCAGCTAGCTGTTAGATATCAATGCTCCACTCTCGTGTAACTACGTGGGAACCAGCTAACTCTACTTGTAAGCCCCCCATATGAGGAGAAGGCATTTGAGTAGCTTGGTTATCCGGTAGGTCCTGGTTTGGACACCAGATGGGGGCCATGTGTGGCCTGATGGCTGGACAGCTTTAGATAGAGTTGGCACACTGCCAACTAGGCTACATGCAAGTGTGGGAAGGCATCCCATGACTGACTGCACTGAGGGTAGACAGAGCATTTCTCGGGGTAGCCCACTCTCGGGCTGCGGGGCCCGTTTGGAGCCCCAGATGATCCCAGATGGCTGTGGGCCGAACGGCGACCATAGGTCAGTTGCTTTATTCTATGCCATGATTCTATCGTGTGTTTGGTGGCTTACCGACCTCCAGTCGGCCAGTTTGGGCGGACTGGGTCAGTCTCCCAATTGAGTCTAACTGACTACGACTGGTGGCTATATAAGAGCAAGCCCATGAAGCCCATTATCATCACTGGCTACAGCAACCTTGATTCCTTAGCATCCAGCCTCCGTCCTCTACTATTTCTAGCACGCCATCGAAGCTTCTCTCACAGGAGCGCACGGCTGGGAGGTAGCGCCATCTAGTGTATCAGTTTTACAGTAATCAAATTTTTGATTCTCCATACTATCTGCTTTTCTCTCTTGCATACGAGATTCTGTTATCTGTTGAGCACAGATGTTGTATTGTTTTCTTACATGGTATCAGAGCTTGGGCTCTAGCAAGAAGATTTGGTAGTGTGTTTCTGTTTGCGAGCAGATTGTGAGAGATGGCCCTGCCCGTAAGACTGTGAATCCCACCGTTCTGCGAAAGCGGAAAGTTGGACGGCACTAACTATCCACTCTAGAAGATCAAGATGAAGACCATCCTAAGCACATACGAGCTTTGGGATACTGCTACTGGGGTGGACCTGAAGCCGGTTGCGAGACCAAATCCAACCAATGCAGCACAACAGATAGTACCAACTGTAGATGAGATTCTCGCGTGGACAAGAAGAAATGCAGATGCGCTGTGTTCTATTGTCTACAGTGTAAGTGATTCTATCATGGCGTTAATTCAACATGTCACCATAGACTCAACTCGGGACCGAGAAACTGTCTGAGTCTGAAATGGCAGAGAAGTTCATCACCAATGTGAAGAATCAACGCGATCAGATGACTGCGATTGGCATCACCATCATCAGCGAGAATCTAGCATGAAGGTGCATACGGATCCCCCCACCAAAGTATGAAAGTCTTGTTACGGCGCTGAATACGCAGAACAAAAATCCGCCCCTCAACTTTGAGGATTTTAGCACAATGCTTCTGAAGGAGGAGATGTGTCAAAAGACGAGGACTGGAGAAGATTCGGCTTTCTATGCTGGATCAAAGAAAGGTAAGGGTAAGGACTCTGGTAACCCATCTTCTTCTGATGATAAAAAGAGAAAGAAGAAGATCAAGTGCTTCTATTGCAACAAGGCAGGGCACAAGCAGAATGAGTGCCAGAAGAAGATTGTAGATGAGAAGAACGGAGAGAAGAACGGAGTAAAGAAAGAGTCCAGCAATAGCGCACAAGCAGTCTCAGTAGAGCTATTCGTAGCAATTGAGGAGATTTGCATGGAGGCAGTTCATGTACCTGCGAATGAACCTTGGATTATTGACAGTGGTGCATCGCACCACATGACCAATAGAAAGGATTGGTATACCTCTCTACATCTGGTAGGGAATGACATCCTGGTAGCAGTCGGCAATGATGCAAAATGTCCAGCAAAAGGAAAAGGTACGATTGCTCTCAAGTCAGATGGAGTTGTAAAACAGTTGTCCAATGTTTTTTATGTGCCAGATATCAAGACAAACTTGTTGTTCGTTTCTGCGATCACGGATCGGGACCTCAAAGTTCAATTCGATAAGAATGGTGCACAAATTCTAGATCTTCAAGGGAAGGTCATTGGTAAAGGTACACGGTGCAACATCTACGAACTCTCAGCTTTCAGTGCTCGAGCCGATGTGAAGAACCCTAAGCTGTGGCATGAGAGGTTTGGTCATCTAAACCTTAGTTCTTTAAAGGAGATGCATAAAAGTGGAATGATTGCAGACCTACTAGAAATTACAGATCTGCCCGATGTATGTGAAGCTTGCATGATGGGCAAGCAGTAGGCTAGTAGAAAGTATCATGTCTTTTGAATATCATTTTCATGGCTAGAAGCACACCGATGCATGTATTTCAATGTGCATGGCGAACAGCGAGGAAATATCCATTCCAAGCCATGCAATTGACATTAGATGGACATGATACTTTGCATAGGCATTGAAATTTCCTTGTTTAAGGCTTGTGCAAAGTATCATTCCCAGAAAATACCATTTTTATGGTTAGAAGCACACCGATGCATGTTTTTCAATGCTCATTCATGATGCATGGTGAAAAACTAGGAAATATCCATTCCAAGCCATGAAAATACATTGTATGGTCATGATACTTTACATAGGTCATGAAATCACCTATTTTAAGGCTTTTACAAAGTTTCATGTCCATAAAATACCATTTGCATGGCTAGAAGCACATCAATGCATGTTTTTCAACACTCATGCATGATGCATGGTGAAAATTTAGGAAATAGCCATTCCAAGCCATGAAAATGACATCAGATGGCTATGATACTTTGCACAGGCATTAAAATTACCGAGTTTAAGGCTTCATCAAAGTATTTTGTCCATCAAATACCATTTTCAAGGCTACAAGCACACCGATGCATGATGCATGGTGAAAAACTAGGAAATATCCATTCCATGCCATGAAAATAACACCAAATGGCCATGATACTTTGCACAAGCCTTGAACTCACCCATTTTACTGCTTGAACAAAGTATGATGCTTATCAAATGTCATTTGCATGGCTAGAAGTTGATAGATGCATGTTTTTCAATGACCATGCATGATGCATGGTGCGAAATTAGGAAATATCCAATCAAGGCTACAAGCACACCGATGCATGATGCATGGTGAAAAACTAGGAAATATCCATTCCATGCCATGAAAATAACACCAAATGGCCATGATACTTTGCACAAGCCTTGAACTCACCCATTTTACTGCTAAACAAAGTATGATGTTTATCAAATGTCATTTGCATGGCTAGAAGTTGATAGATGCATGTTTTTCAATGACCATGTTGGTAAACTGAAAGGAAAGGAAAGAGTGGACACAAACTCAGAATACTTGCATTACTTCCATTGTAGAATGAAGAAGAGTGAGGTCCTTAAGTAGGCACCTCATACATGCTCACTGACATCACTGATGACCTCAGAGCTCCACAATCATCTCCTCAATCTGCTCCTAGATTCTCTCAATCATCCTATGTGGCTTTCCACCACCTAACTGTGCTTGTGGGCACCTAACTGTGCCTCTAGCACTCACACATAGAAACATAAGGTGTGCCTGAGGCATACACCTTGAGATATCCCAACAAACCCCCCCTCAAGGAAATGCCTCAGGGTATGTCAAGGATACATCTAGTCTCATAGTTTCTCATGCCATCTCATGGTGGTCAAGGATAAATCTATGGCTAGGTTCTCATGCTAGCAAGGGTTCCCTTGGGTGTAAGGTAAACAAAAAGGGATACAAAAAGACCTTCCAATGGTTATCTCCCCTGCATGTACACGCACACAATGTCTGCAGGAGGTACCATGGAACAAAACATACACATGGCCTACATCATAAGGTGACCAGAGGTGTTTACAAAACACACAAAACACAATAGTTTATTTTCATTCATTTTGGAGGACTATCCAGGCTGAGTACCTTGACATAAAAAAAGAGATCTGGAGCATACATAGAGATGTTTAAAATGCATAATCTTCATGGGATGCCTCATCTTGTGGAGGCTCAACTATAAGTAGATTTGCATTTTCTTTCTTTGCTTTGGCTCTGCAAAACTTCTCATTATGGTTGTTCTTGCCACAGTGCTTGCATGGATTAATTTTGAAGCTGTCCTTTGAAAGGTGATTTGTCTTTCCACAGTGATTGCAAGGAGTATACTTGCCCTTCTGGACTTTTATAGCATAAGCAGTGTCATTGCCTTTCCTGAGCTCCATATGCCTTTCTTCTTCTTGGAGAGCAGAGATAATACCTTCAAGATTAGGATTAGGAAGATTTTTCAAAGTGGTAACTATGTGATCATAATCTTCAGGCATGCTCTTAAGTAACACTGCCATAGCATCATCTGGAGAAATAGGAGAGTTGATAGGAGCTAATTGAGTCATAAGACTCCGCATATAGTTGACATGAGCTGCTAAAGTAGTACCACTAGTCATCTTCAATTCAAAGAAAGAGATTTTAAGTGATAGTTTAGAGATGTGAGAGCTAGCACCAAAAATCATGTCAAGCTTCTGCCAAGCTTCCGAAGGAGACTCCAAGTCAGAGATATGGTGTATATAATCATCTCCTAAAGCAAGAGCAATGATACCATATGCTTTTTCTTCTCTAGTTGGATCCCTTACCGGTCGTGTCGGAGTTGAGGATTCTCCAGCATTGGAGGCCGTAGAAGAAGCGGTAGGAGTAGGTTTGACAAGTCCCCATAAGTTCTCCCTCATCAATGCAAATTTCACCTTCATCTGCCATGTATGGAAGCCCTTTCCATTGAACTTTTCTAGATTCAATAGGGTAGCCATGAGAGGGTCTAACCCAGATATTGGGTAGTGTCTATCTCTCTTACAAGGCAAAAAAAAAAAAAAAAAAAAAACTGAAAGACTTTCAAAATATGAGCACTTGATGTAGCAAAGACTAGTGACCAATATTCAAACAATGATGCTTCTTCTTACATGCTTCACAGAGGTGGCTTAAAATGAGAACTTTCCAATCAAAACCAAGTCTAGTAATTCAAAACAAAACTGAATCCACACTTGTACTGAAGTTATTGAAAGCTTCAAAAGACCAGAAATGCTAGAGTAGCATTTTATGTAGCATCATCTTCAAAAGCTTGTCAAAACTGTCAAAACTAAAAGACTGAATTTGGAGGGCTTGTAGCTCACTCCTCAAAGCAAAGGAAAGAGGGGTTTCTGAGGCAAAAGAGAGCTGGTATACCACAGTAGATCCTCTAGGAAGAAGAGGTGCAAAAACGCATCAGGTCGCCTTCTCTTCCTTCTACAAAGTCGACTGGTTTTTCTCTATTTTCTCCTTCAATATGCAGCCATTGCTGCTCAGATTTCAGCACAAGGTAGCCCAAGGTATGGAGAAGCTTCCCCTGAAAGGAATTAGAGAAACAAGGAGCAGGCGCAGAGAAAACGTAGGAAGAGAAATCGATGAAAAACGTGTAATGGCGACCAGCAGAGATGGAGGTTCTTCAATTTCTTACAGCCAGAAGTTCGCCCCTTCAAGGTGGATCTCCAGCAGGAAGGGCATGGGAAATGGTTGAGAACCTAAGGAGAACAGGCTTAAGCAAATTTTGGGAAGAAGAGGGAGAGATGGTGAAGAAGAAGAAGAAGATGATGATGATGATGTGGCAAAAATGGGCTCAAGGGGGATCAAATGGCTCTGATACCATGTTGGTAAACTGAAAGGAAAGGAAAGAGTGGACACAAACTCAGAATACTTGCATTACTTCCATTGTAGAATGAAGAAGAGTGAGGTCCTTAAGTAGGCACCTCATACATGCTCACTGACATTACTGATGACCTCAGAGCTCCACAATCATCTCCTCAATCTGCTCCTAGATTCTCTCAATCATCCTATGTGGCTTTCCACCACCTAACTGTGCTTGTGGGCACCTAACTGTGCCTCTAGCACTCACACATAGAAACATAAGGTGTGCCTGAGGCATACACCTTGAGATATCCCAACAGACCATGCATGATGCATGGTGCTAAACTAGGAAATATCCAATCCAATCCATGAACATGACATCGAATGGTCATGATTCTTTGCATAGGACTTGAAATCACCTGGTTTGAGGCTTTTGAAAAATATTATGCACATCTAATACCATATGCATGGCTAGAAGTACAACTATGTATGTTTTAAAAGGTGCAAGTTGTGGTAAAACAGGAGATATGATAAAAAAATTCAACACGCACCCTAAAACAAGGCCTTCCAGGCTACAAGATTTTGTAATCCAATACAAGTCATCATTTATTAAACCTAGTAAGAAACTAGAAGTGAGAGAAGTACTAAAAGTTTTAGGAAATCCAAAAAACAAAGGAAAACTCTATTTTCATCAGTATAGGTGTATATACTGATGCCTATACCAACTCAGATAAACTTTCAAAAGGAAAACCCAAATGCCTCTTTTTTTGCCACAACTCTCTTGTTTGAGATCTTGCCAACTTTTTGCCTCTTCCTCATGACCTTTACACCATCTCCCTACCCTCCCTTGCCATCCCTACACCACCCACACCACCGTTGGCCCACTCCCCTCGACTCCAAGCTTGAAGAAGAAGATTTTTATTTTGGGAACTAAAGAAGTGGATGATATTTTGAGTGGTTTGTCTTCAAATTTCTTCTTCTAGGTAAGGTTCCCAACCATTTCACCTACATTAGAATAATCTTTGGAATCTGTATTGTGTGTTTACACGTTTCTTATGTCTTTGTGGTTCCACAAAAGGCAAATATGAGATTTTTCTATGGCCTAGGGGAGATGCTGCCAAAATTTTCCAATTACTTGCTTGCTTGATATGATTGCATCTTGTTGCTTGCTTGAGTTTGTTGCTTTCTTGGTATCTTGCTGTCTTGTTTGTGTTCTTTCATCTCTCTTGTTTGTTTTGATTACTTTGTTGCTTGATATTGTTGCTTTTTACTCATTGCTTGATTTTGTATCATAATTTTTAGCACTCATGCATAATGCATGGTAAGAAATTTGAAAATACACATGCCCAACCATGAAATTGATGCTTGATCTCCATCAAACTTTGAAAGCACAAAGTTTTTATTTCGTTGAATCTATGTAAAGTATCATGCCTATCAGACACACATAGATATGCTGGAAGCACTCATGCATGATGCATGTTTAAGAATTGTGAAAATGTGTCTGCCCAACCATGCAAATGATATCCTACCAACTCAAAAATTTGCAAGGATAAGGGTATTATTGGTATTAATACTTGTATAAAGTATCATATCCATCGAACACACACATATGCTAGAAGCACATCGATGCATATTTTTAATACTCATCCACGTTGCATGGTAAGAATTGTGGAAATACACATTCCTGGCCATGAAAAAAATGCCTGATCCACATAAAACTTTTGCAAGAACAATTCTATTACTTTCATTAAGGCCTATACAAAGTATCATGCCCATTGGGAGTGTTGATGATGCAATCATTAAGGATGCTTGCATATTTAAAAAAAAATTATGAGATTCAGACATTGGGTCAAACCATAGGCTTGAATGTTTCTTGGAAAACTCTTCATGTAATGTCCTTATAATTTTATATTTTATTTTGCTATGTAAAAATTTTATTATTTATTTCTTAATTAACTATTGAATAATACTTGTTATCAAGTAAAATGCATGTGTTATAAAAGGTAAAAGTTATTCCTTAGAATTTTAGATGACTTCTTCACACTGTGTACTATGAGTACTGATGCACTTAAGACTTTTGATTAATCTTTCACACTTAGACAATACAGAAATAGTGACAGTAATATCAATGTTGTGAATGGTAGTATTGAATCTTTGGCAGCAATAAGATACTTTGCAGCAACTGAATGGTCAACCATTGTGTAATTTTACTCCACATATGCATTTTGTGCTGCCATTTCTTGATAAGAATGGTAGTTAAAAAATGGTTGCCATTTCTTCATAAGAAATGGAGTCAAAAGATAGTTGCCATTTTGTGCTGCCATTTCTTCTTAGAAAATGGCAGTCAAGAAGTGCTTGCCATTTCTTTGAACGAAGTGGCAGTCAAGAAATGGCTACCATTTCTTGGTGTCAAGAATTTGCTGCCATTTCTTTATAAGAAATGGAAATCAAGAATTTGTTGCCATTTCCTCATAAGAAATGGCAATCAAGAATTTGCTGCCATTTCAAGAATTGGTTGCCATTTGGTGCTGCCAATTATTGCTAAGAAATGGCAGACAATAAAAGGTTGCCATTTTTTGTTGCCATTTCTTTGGAAGAAATGGCAGTTCAAGAACTAGTTGCCATTTCTAACTATCATTTTTGCAAAAAATATGGCAATTTGAGAAGTTGTTGCCATTTCGTACATAAGAAATGGCAAAATTGAAAATTGTGTACCATTTGTTATTGCCATTTCTACCTAGTTTTGTAGTAGTGAAATACATGTAGTTCCACGCAACCTATCGCAGGGGAGATCTTTCCATTCACTGCATGTACCATGACAAGAGTAGGCTCCAGGTTTACCTTGAATGTCAGGAGCTAGGTGCACATCTCATAGGATATCAGGTTATGGCTTGCCCCAAGGTCAACGAAGGCTTCCGTGGAGCAAAATAGTTTTCTTGCATAGTTAGAATGCCACCTGTACCCTAGTTGGAGAAATAGCAAGATCATCCATGAGGTTTAACCTTTCCATGGATGCCTTGCGGATTGCCACTAGCCTTAAGGTTTTTGTTTTGGCTTGTCAGGCCCTACCTTTCTCTATCGCTTGTCATTTCATGTGCACGACCTCTTTTTAGCTCTTTTCCCCGATGGATGGCCTGTAGCATTTAGAGCATTAAGGGACCATAATAGCATTTGAGCTTCCTACCATTGATATAACCATTCATCTCCACTCCATCAAGGGTCCCTGCACAATTCGACATAACCCTTATGGTGTGATTTTCCCAACTCGACATGGACCCATACCATGATATTTCAACTTATGCTTTGTATTCCTTGTGCTATATAATAACACAAGGTCTCCTTCCTTTAGATCCTTATTCCAAAGGTTGCAGTCAATCCACTTCTTGTATTGGAGTTTTTCAAACTTAATGCCATATGCCACTCTCAATCTTGTTTCATCGAGCTCCTCAAGCTTTGCTAGCCTTTCTGGAATTGCCTCATCTGATAATCTCTCTCTATCTGCAACTCTAAGGCTCGCGACTATGAATTCCATAAGCATGACTGCTTCCACCCCAAACACTAGGCTAAAGAGCATGCCGTTGATAGCAACCTTATATGCCATTTGATATGCCCTAGGCTAAAGGGCGTGCAATTGATAGCAACCTTATATGCCATTCCATATGCCCAAAGTGCTGTGGTGAGTTTATATTCCCAATCATTACACAATTTCTAGGGGGAGGGCAAATCATGATATTATGTTCTCATACAAAGCCTTAGCGGTCATCCTTGCACAAGAATATATTAGGCCTGAGTCCGTTTAGCCGTTGGATTGATTGGTCCCACAAAGTCGATACTCCATTTGTCAAATGGTTGATCTATAAGAACCCCTATCAGAGGCATATAGTATTAGATGTGGGGTATGGAGAGTCATTGGCAAAGATCACAACAATTAACAAACTTAGCAGCATCTGCAAAGAGAGTGGACAGTACTTTGTGGGCCATAAGCTCTCCAAAAAAATGACCACCTGTGATGCGTGAATTGGCTTCGTCCAAGACCTCCATAAATACATCCTCATGGAAAAAGTAGCGCATTATGCCATCCTTTCCCATTCAGTAGAGTTGGCCGGCTATCAATTGATATGGTGCCACATCTTTGATAAGTTTCTTGGACCTATCTTTATTAAGGGTCTTGTCTTGGACATTGGCTAAAAAGTGTCCGATTTCTTGAGCCCTTTCCGAAATTAAATCTACAAGGAATAGCGGGGCATCTGAAAGATCATTTTCCACTCCTACTGCTACGGTTCTCCATTGGGAATATCGGACATGAGGTTAGCCATAAAATGGATATGTCTCTTCCATACAACTACAGTGAAATCAAATTCTAGAAGAATAAGCATCCATGCATTTAATCATACATGGGTTATTAATGAGATAAAGGAGGGCCTGATGTTGTTGCATCCAATGCTCCCACCAATCGTGACACCACATCTCGTGTTCTTTGCTCTTATGGCAATGATCGAATGCGTGCATTTGCAACTGCATCCTAATGCTGCTCTGTAAGGAGTCTTCTTTCTTCTCATTGTTTCTCCCTTCGCAGATGTTGCAAAAGTGTCTTCCATTATCGTTTCGATACCGTGCCATCGCTTTCCTCAACCCGCAATCTATTCCTTGTGCCTTGACTAGGATTTGTAGCTTTCTTGTCTCGCAACCTCTGTATGCTTCTCTTGCAAGCCATTGCAAGCTACATGTTGCCATTGATGCCATAGCCATGATCAATCCTAAATAGACCCAGAGAAGCTAGTGTAAGAAAACAATACAACGTCTATGCTCAACAGATAACAGGATCTCGTATGCAAGAGAGAAAAGCAGATAGTATGGAGAATCAAAAATTTGATTACTGTAAAACTGATACAATAGATGGCGCTACCTCCCAGCCGTGCACTCCTGTGAGAGAAGCTTCGATGGCATGCTAGAAACAGTAGAGGATGGAGGCTGGATGCTAAGGAATCAGGGTTGCTGTAGCCAGTGATGATAATGGGCTTCACGGGCTTGCTCTTATATAGCCACCAGTCATAGTCGGTTAGACTCAATTGGGAGACCGACCCAGTCCGCCCAAACCGGCCGACTGGAGGTTGGTCCCAAAATAAGCCACTGACCACACGATAGAACCGTGGCGCAGAGAATAGAGCAACTGACCTATGGTCACCATTCGGCCCATAGCCATCCAGGATCATCTGGGGCTCCAAACGGGCCCCGCAACTCGAGAGTGGGCTGCCTCAGGAAATGCTCCATCTACCCTCAGTGCGATCAGTCATGGGATGCCTTCCCGCATTGCATGTAGCCTAGTTGGCAGTGTGCCAACTCTATCTGAAGCCGTCCAGCCATCAGGCCACACATGGCCCCCATCTGGTGTCCAAACCAGGACCTACCGGATAACCAAGCTACTCAAATGCCTTCTCCTCATATGGGGGGCTTATAAGTAGAGTTAACTGGTTCCCACATAGGTACACAAGAGTGGAGCATTGATATCTAACACCCCCCCTCAATGTCCACTCGCAAGTGGACTTACTTTTTCAGTCCAAGTCGATGAAGATGCCTCTCTAGCAAGTCTCTTCCAAGAGCCTTCGTGAAGATGTCCGCAACATTCTCTGTAGTCGAACAGTACACCAAGTCGACCTCTCCATCCATGATGAGCTCACATACAAAGTGATATTGAATCTCAATGTGTTTTGTGCGAGTGTGGAACACAGGGTTCTTTGCAATCGCCATGCAACTCTGATTGTCACATGATAACTGTGTAGGCTTGTTCTGCACTGCACCCATGTCCCCTAAAATCCTCCTCAACCACACTACCTCACAAGAAGCAAAACATGCTGATTTGTACTCAGCCTCGGTAGAAGAAAGAGAAACTGTAGGTTGCTTCTTGCTGACCCATGACACAGCTCCAGATCCAAGTGAGAAACAGTAACGTGTCACTGATCTCCTGTTGTCCACATCTCGTGCCCAATCCGAGTCACAGAATCCGGTCAAGATGTTGCCCTTGGTATAGGTGATGCCATAATCAAGTGTGCCTTTGATGTATTTTAGCACCTGCATCCCTGCCCTCCAATGGTTCTCCCGAGGCTTATTGGAAAACCTGCTTAGTACACCAGTCGCAAAGCTGATGTCCGGCCACGTGTTGCACAAGTAAATCAAACTGCCCACAAGCCTTCTGTACTCGCTTCGTCCACCAGTGGTGATGAATCCTTGTTTGAGAGCTTCATGTCAACCTCCATAGGGTGCCAACTGTCTTGCACTCAACCATGCCAAATGCCTTAAGTATCTCTCCAGCATACTTCAGCTGTGAGATGAAGATCTGTTTTGGCTCTTGCCAAACTTCAATCCCCAAATAGAAATGCATCAGTCTGAGATCTGTCATTTCAAACTCTCTTCCTAGCAAATGCTTTATCTGCGAGATCTTCTCTTCATGATTCCCTGTTATGACAAGGTCGTCCACATAAAGGACCACGATCATACACCCACCTCCTTCTCTGTAGATATACAAATTTGCATCAAATGGGCTCCCCGTTTTGCAGAAAGTAGGCATCAATCCACTGGTACCACCCTCATGGGGCTTGTTTCAGCCCATAAAGTGCCTTCTTCAATTTACAGACTTTACCTTCTGAACCGAGGATAACAAAACCTGGTGGTTGTTCCACGTATACCTCCTCCTTGAGATCTCCATTTAGAAAGGCGAATTTTACATCCATTTGAAACACGGGCCAACTTTATTGTGCTGCTATAGCCAAAACCCTACGAATTGTGGTTAGTCTAGCTGTGGGAGCAAAAGTATCCTAATAATCAAAACCACATTACTTGTGCGAATCCTTTTGCCATGAGCTCAGCCTTGTATTTATCCAACATGCCGTCGGACTTGTACTTGGTCTTGTACACCCACTTGGTTCCAATTACCTTGCATTTTGGTGGTAGGTCCCAAGTGTTGTTCTTCATTATGGAGCCATACTCCGACTGCATAGCCTCCATCCACCTATCATCACCCTATGCCTCTTCAAGACACTTGGGTTCTTCAGCAAGGATCACCTCTATCATCAAAGCATAGTTGACCAAGTGTTCCTGTGCCCTTCTTTGCTCTCTAATCTCTTGGACTGGCAGTGTTCGGATGGTTCCTCCTCAATGGCTAGAGGTTCTTTGCCGTCCAAAAGCTACTTTACCCACTTTGGGAATGGCCGTTGCCATTGTGGTTCTACAGGCTCTTCTTCCTCTTCTTTATCTTGAATCCTCCCAAGCACCGTTGGGGGAGTTCGGTCTACTATTGGTGGTTGTACTAGATGGATATCCTAGTCCTGGTTGTCTGGGAAGGAAGCATCCTCCTCCAATTGATGCGGCTGTTCTGGGAAGACCACATCGCGACTTACTATTACCTTCTTGGTAACAGGGTTATAGAGACGGTAACCCTTCGCTTCTTCACTGTAGCCCAAGAAAATACACTTCTGGCTCTTCGGTTCCCATTTGGTCCTGTTAGCATCGGGGACATGCACAAAACAATCACATCCAAAAACTCTGAAATGTGCAGCTGAAGGTTTCTTACCAAAAAAGGCCTACACTGGAGTCATCCCATTCATAGCCTTCGTGTAGCTACGATTCATAATGTAAACTGCCGTGTTACATGCTTCAGCCCAGAAAGTCTTTGGTAAATCTTTCCCTCTCATCATACTCCTGCCCATTTCATAGATGATGCACATCTTGCATTCTGCTACTCCATTTTGCTGTGATGTATGTGGCGGGGGTTTCTGCCTCTTGATCCCGTGACTTTTGCAGTAACTTTCGAATTCACTTGATGTGAACTCACCACCTCTGTCTGATCTCAACTTCTTCACCTTCCTCCCTGTTTCTTTCTCGACCATTACATGCCATTCTTTGAACTTACTAAATGCCTCATCTTTAGTCTTCAGAAAGTATATCCATATCCTTCTACTGTAGTCGTCGATCAGTGTCATGAAGTAGTAGGAACCACCCAAAGTTTCCGTCTCCATCTTTCCACAGAGGTCCGTGTGAATGAGCTCTAGAGGAGCCTTTGCCCTACTGGCCTCTTTAGGAAAGGGCTGCCGATGGTTTTCTAGCATGCATTATGCATGCCCATTCAAAAATATGCATTTGTTAGATTCTAGCCATGAAAATGACATCCAAAGGTCATGACACTTTGCACAAGACTTAAACTAGCAAGTTCAAGCCTTTGCAAACTATTATGCCCATTGGATGTTATTTGCTTGTCTTGGCATGGATATTTCTCATGCATGAGCGTTGAGAAACATGCATTGGTGTGTATTATATCAATGTGTATCTAGCCATGCAAATGGTATTATATGGGCATGATACTTTTTATAAGCCTTAAAATAGAAGACTTGAAGTCCTTTAAAAAGTATAATAGCCGTTTGATGTCATTTGCATTGCTTGGAATGGATAGTTCCTAGTTTTTCACCATGCATCATGAATGAGCGTTGAAAAACATGCATCAGTATGCTTCTAGCCATGAAAATGGTATTTTATGGGCATGATACTTTTCACAAGACTTAAAGTAGGGAATTTTAAGGCCTATGCAAAGTTTCATGACCATTGGATATCATTTGCATGGCTTGAAATGGATTTTTCATAGTTTTTCACGATGCATCATGCATGAGCATTGAAAAACATGCATTGATGTGATTCTAGCCATGATAATGGTATTAAATGGGTTTAAAACTTTACAAAATCTTTAAAATAGGTGAGTTCAACTCCTTTGCAAAGTATCATGGCCATTTGATGTCATGTTCATAGCTTGGAATGGATATTTCCCAACATGCATCATTATGCTTCTATCCATGAAAATGGTATTTGATGGGCATAATACTTTTCACAAGCCTTAAAAAAGGTGAATTCAAGGCCATCCTGATAATCAAAACCATGTACCTATGCCAATCCTTTTGCCACGAGTTTTGCCACGAGCTGAGCCTTGTACTTGGTCTTGTACACCCACTTGGTGCCGATTACCTTGCGTTTTGGTGGTCGATCCACAAGGTCCCAAGTGTTGTTCTTCATTATGGAGCCATACTCCAATTGCATAGCCTCCATCCACCTATCATCACTGTGTGCCTCTTCAAGAGACTTGGGTTCTTCAGCACGGATCACCTCTGTCATCAAAGCGTAGTTGACCAAGTGTTCCTACGCCCTTCTTTGCTCCTCTAATCTCTTGGATCGGCGGTGTTCAGATAGTTCCTCCTCAATGGCTGGAGGTTCTCTGCCATCCAAAAGCTGCTTTACCCACTTCGAGAATGGCCGTTGCTGTTGTGGTTCTGTAGGCTCTTCTTCCTCTTCTTTATCTTGAATCCTCCCAAGCACCGTTGGGGGAGTTCGGTCTACTGTTGGTGGTTGTATTGGATGGATATCCTAGTCCTGGTTGTCTGGGAAGGAAGCATCCTCCTCCAATTGATGCGGCTGTTCTGAGAAGACCACATCGCGACTTACTATTACCTTCTTGGTAACAGGATTATAGAGATGGTAACCCTGCGCCTCTTCACTGTAGCCCAAGAAAATACACTTCCGGCTCTTCAGATCCCATTTGGTCCTGTTACCATCAGGGACATGCACAAAACAATCACATCCAAAAACTCTAAAATGTGCAGCTGAAGGTTTCTTACCAAAAAAGGCCTGCAATGGAGTCATCCCATTCACAGCCTTCGTGTAACTACGATTCAGAATGTAAACTGCCGTGTTACATGCTTCAACCCAGAAAGTCTTTGGCAAATCTTTCCCTTTCATCATACTCCTGCCCATTTTGCAGATGATGCGCATCTTGCGCTCTGCTACTCCATTTTGCTATGATGTATGTGGCGGGGGTTTCTGCCTCTTGATCCCGTGACTTTTGCAGTAACTTTCGAATTCACTTGATGTGAACTCCCCACCTCTGTCTGATCTCAACTTCTTCACCTTCCTTTCCGTTTCTTTCTCGACCATTACATGCCATTCTTTGAACTTACTAAAAGCCTCATCTTTAGTCTTCAGGAAGTATATCCATATCCTTCTACTGTAGTCGTCGATCAGTGTCATGAAGTAGTAGGAATCACCCAAAGCTTTCATTTCCATCTTTCTGCAGAGGTCCGTGTGAATGAGCTCTAGAGGAGCCTTTGCCCTGCTGGCCTCTTTAGGAAAGGGCTGCCGATGTTGCTTGCCCATCATGCAAGCTTCACATACATCGGGCAGATCTGTAATTTTTGGTAGGTCTGTAATCATTCCACTTTTATGCATCTCCTTTAAAGAACTAAGGTTTAGATGACCAAACCTCTCATGCCACAGCTTAGTGTTGCTCACATCGGCTCGAGCACTAAAAGCTGAGAGTTCGTAGATGTTGTTGCACCGTGTACGTTTACCAATGACCTTCCCTTGAAGATTCAAAATCTATGCGTCATTCTTATCGAAGTGAACTTTGAGGTCCCAATCCATGATCGCAGAAACGGACAACAAGTTCCTCTTGATATCTGGCACATAAAGAACATCGGACAACTATTTTACAACTCCATCTGACTTGAGAGCAATCGTACCTTTTCCTTTTGCTGGACATTATGCATCATTGCCGACTACTACCAGGATGTCATTCCCTACCGGATGTAGAGAGGTATACCAATCCTTATGACTGGTCATGTGGCGCAATGCACCACTATCAATAATCCAAGTTACATCTACAGGTACATGAACTTCCTCCGTGCAAATCTCCTCAATTGCTACAAATATCTCTACTGGTATTGCTTGCGCGCTGTTGCTGGACTCTTTCTTTACTCCGTTCTTCTCATCTACAATCTTCTTCCGGTACTCATTCTGCTTGTGCCCTGCCTTGTTGCAATAGAAGCACTTGATCTTCTTCTTTCTCTTTTTTATCATCAGAAGAAGATGGGTTACCAGAGTCCTTACCTTTACCTTTCTTTGATCCAGCCGAGAAAGCCGAATCTTCTCCAGTCCTCGTCTTTTGATACATCTCCTCCTTCAGAAGCATCGCACTGAAATCCTCAAAGTTGAGGGGCGGATTTCTGTTCTACGTATTCAGCACCGTAACAAGACCATCATACTTTGGTGGGAGAATCTGCATGCACCTTCGTGCTAGATTCTCGCTGGTGATGGTGATGCCAATCATAGTCATTTGATCACGCAGATTCTTCACCCTGGTGATGAACTTCTTTGCCGTTTCAGACTTAGATAGTTTCTCGTTCACGAGTTGAGACTCCAGATTTTGAATCCACGTCTGATTCGTGGTCTCGTACTGATTTTTCAAGACCGTCCATGCCTCCTCCACTATGGTGACATGTTGAATTAACGCCATGACAGAATCACTTACACTGCAGACAATAGAACATAGTGCATCTGCATTTCTTCTTATGCATGCGAGAATCTGATCCGCAGTTGGTACTATCTATTGTCCTGCATTGGTTGGATTCAGTCTCGCAACCGCCGGCTTCATGTCCACCCCAGTAGCAGTATCCCAAAGCTCGTATGCGCTTAGAATGGTCTTCATCTTGAACTTCTAGAGTGGATAGTTAGTGTCGTCCAACTTTTCGCTTTCGCCGAACGATGGGATTCACAGTCTTGTGGGCTGGACCATCCCTCACAATCTGTTCGCAAACAGAAACACACTACCAAATCTTCTTGCTAGAGCCCAAGCTCTGATACCATGTAAGAAAACAATACAACATCTGTGCTCAATAGATAACAGGAACTCGTGTGCAAGAGAGAAAAGCAGATAGTATGGAGAATCAAAAATTTGATTACTGTAAAACTGATACAATAGATGGCGCTGCCTGCCAGCCATGCGCTCCTATGTGAGAAGCTTCGATGGCATGATGGAAACAGTAGAGGACAGAGGCTAGATGCTAAGGAATCAGGGTTGCTATAGCCGATGATGATAATAGGCTTCATGGGCTTGCTCTTATATAGTCGGTTAGACCCAATTGGGTGACCGACCCAGTCGGCCCAAAACAGTCGAATGGAGGTCTCGGTCCCGAAGTAGGCCACCGACTACATGATAGAACCGTGGCGTAGAATAGAGCAACTAACCTATGGTTGCCATTCGGCCCAGAGCCATCCGAGATCATTTGGGGCTCCAAATGGGCCCCACAACTCGAGAGTGGGCTGCCCCGAGAAATGCTCCATCTACCCTCAGTGCAGTCAGTCAAGGGATGCCTTCCCACACTTGCATGTAGCCTAGTTGGCAGTGTGCTAACTCTATTTGAAGTTATCCAGCCATCAGGCCACACATGGCTCCCATCTGGTGTCCACCAAACCAGGACCTATCGGATAACTTAGCTACTCAAATGCCTTCTCCTTATATGGGGGGCTTACAAGTAGAGTTAGATAGTTCCCGCATAGTTACACGAGAGTGGAGCATTGATGTCTAACAATTACAAGTTTAAGGTAAGTTTATTGATGCTATGGTTAAAGGAGATACGAAAATGATGTTAGTGAATGCATGTGCGCACAAGGTTTATTGATGTATAAATTAGGATGAGGCATGTCAAAGGCTAAACTTTGTATTTTTTCATCCAAAAGTTTTGTCATCAAGTTTATTTAAGTGAATGATCTTAAAAGGTGTAAAAGGGGTTGGGGGAGGCAAGCATGGGGAATTTGAAACATTTGGGGGAAAACCCACCTAGGGAAAAAACTTTGTTGGCTACTACATAGCATGAAATATGAGACCAAGGCTAGATATGTACTAACGTAAAGAGGTTGAGCTAGATGAGATCGTTTGTTCTCTTTCAAGAGAGACATTTCAGATAAATAAAGAATCAAGTTCAGATGATTACAAAACCATCATCGACAGCCAACAAAGACCTCTGGTATGCTAGGTTTTCATACTGGCATAATTGGGATACTTTGGTGCTGTAGTATCGGCAACAACTACAAAGTTGGGCTTTTTGCAAACCCTTCTTTCTCGGATCCATGATGACTGGTTGACTAGTTCTTTTATCTTCACATCCTTGGATCTTTGATTTGGGGTGACTATTGATGGTGCTAATTCTACCCCTCATCTTGCACTCAAGGATTTCTCCAATGATGATTCTTTTGATTTGGCTTGAGCTCTTATGCTTTGCATGATGGCATTCTCATATGGAGATTACGCTTAAGGCGTGCTTGGTCTTCTATTTTCTCTGCTTGACTAAATTTCACTTTATAGATGATGGTTTCAGTCGGATTTTTGACTCGAGATAGGCTTGCTAAGTGGGGTGAGGATATGTCTCCTATTTGCCCTCTTTGTCGGTTTTCTTTAGACACACACTTGCATTGGTTTCCAGGTTGTGCTATCATACGACTTGTATGGCACACGTTTTTCACATGGTTTAGGATTGTGGGCATCTATCTTCTGAAAATAGATGGAAGAATGTACTATCAGGTGTTTGGGGGAAGATGATGGATTAGTCAAAGATTTATCTGGAATGTTCTTCCCACAATGGTTATTCATAGGATCTCGCTCGCTCGTAATTCTGTGGTTTTTAGACAAATTGCCTTTCTTGAGCATTTTTGTTGTCATGTGCTCGATGAATTCCTTTCAGTTCTGCATTACTGCAGTAAACTAGTAGTAGATTGTAGAGTAGCTTATGCTTACCTTTCTACGATTTAATTGTATGTATTTTCTTCTTTTTTCTTAATATAAATCTCTTATTCTCATGTAAAAAAAGAAAAGAAAGAATCAAGTTTGTAACCTGACTCTGGTAGTCTTGTCCCCAGATGGATCTTTCCTCCCCTTCCATCATCTTTCATGTACACTCCATCTTCACCTTCTTGCAACCTTGTAAGGGGGTTAATTAGAGTAATATTCATTTCCTCACAAAGTTTTGTGTGAATCGGGAAACATCTAGGTAGATGGGCATACGCAATTTCCCATTTGTGCATATCAAGAAACATCTAGGTAGAATTGCAACTATGCACCATGCATGTGTACAAATGGGAAAATTTGCATGCCCACCCACCCAAATTATCTCCAATTGATATGAAAATTTGCAAGCACATGAAACCTACTCAAATTACCACTATCTACAAAGTTGCGTGGCCATCTCACTCTTGAGCATTCCCCGATGGTCCATATGCAAATTTAATGCACCTATGCATCATGCATGTGCCCAAATAGTGCATTTCGCATGCCCATCCACACAGATTTTCCCAATTCATCATGAAACTATGCAAGGACATGAAAATTATTCTAATAGACATCCTTGAAAGTCTACATGGCCATATGATGCTTTGGACATTCCATGATGGTCCACAAACGTGATTTGCACACACCTATGTGCCATGCATGTGCAGACATGGGGAGTTTTTCATGCCTACCAAGCTAGATGTGATGTGAAACTTTGCATAACCATGAAACTTACTCTAATTGACAATCTCACAGTTGATAATTCCATGTTGGTCCACACATGCAAAATTTCATGCACCTAGGCCCAATACATGTGCACAAATGGGGAATTTTGCATGCCCATTGACCCGGATGTTTCCAAATCAATAGGAAACTTTGTGAGCACATAAAACCTACTCTAACTAACACATGTGCATGGTTGCATGGCTATCTGACACTTGACCGTTCACATGCATGTATGCACAATCATGCATGTGCACAATTAGAAACTTTTGCATGCTTATCGACCCAAAGTGTTTCTTGATTGACATGAAACTATGAAACAACATGAAACATACTAAATTTAACACCTGTGCTGCCCCGTGCCACTGCTCTGTCCTCCTCAACAAAAATAGCCACATGAACATTGTTCACCTATTCGGCTTTTGTTCAAAAAACAACAAGCGCTTGCTATTGTTCATCCATAGTTTCCATCCTTTGAATCGGTGGGAGCCTCCTACTGCTACTTCTAGCCAGAGTTGATGGACTAAATAGGCTTCCAGTATAAAATCTACATGCTTCCCGAATGTGACTCAAGGAATATGATGCTAGCTATTTAGAGTCTTCGTAACCTCTAAATCTAGAGGAATGCGGTCATCCTACAAGACAGCTTTGATTTTTAGCGCAAGCATTGGAAGAAATGATAAGAAACATCAGAATACTGAATCGGGCAATGGTGTAGCATTTCCATTTTGCAATGGTGTAGAAATGATAAGAAACATTAGAATACCTTATCAGGCAATGGTGTAGAAATTATAAGGAACATCAGAATACTAAATCGGGCAATGGTGTAGAAATGATAAGAAACATCAGAATACTAAATTGGTGTCCGTCTAGTAGTGTTTCCATTATGCAAAAATGTTTGAAATTACACAAGAAATGCCGCCTGCAAGAAATAGAAGAATAGATGCTTAGAGCCCTAAGGTCTTATGCATCTTGTAGAGGAAGAAAACACTTACATTGTGGGTGATGTTCTTGATGGAAATGTAGTAGGGTATATTAATAGCTCCCTCTATGATGATAGCCTAATGAATGTAGTCTAGGTGTATAATCTTACATGTCCATCTTGGAGAGAAGATGGACATGTAGGTTTTATTGAGACAGTTGCTCATGGACATTATGCTTGGAGTTGAAATTTTCACATTTTATGAATTTATTTAACTTCCACTTCACCTTTTGTGTTAGAGAATGACTCTTACCTTTCTTGAATGTATTGTGCTACGTATTTCAATGTTTTATTTGATCTTCTTAGGTTACATTTGTCTTTTTTGTTATGAAACTTCTCATATTGATCTTGATTACACTATGCACATCTCAGAAAAGAGTTGGACAATGCTTTCACAAAAAGAATTGGAAGATAAAGCAGATGTAATCGAAGTGCTTTTAGTAGAATGTAGAGAATACATGCACCTAACAGGTGTTACATTATATCCTTGTCCTTGCAAGGCATGCCATGGATGCTCGACTTTAAGTTATGCAAGAATTGAAGAGCATTTACTAAAGAGAGGGGCATGGAAAAATAATTTAGTTGATGGAAATGAGAAGGTATGTTAGGTTTCTTTTGCTTATACACATGTGTGTCTATTCAAATTGGTTTTTTCTTTACATTTAGAAGGCTAAGGACTTGTTTTACATATATGCAGCATGCAAATGTTAAAAATAGACTAGATAAGGATATAGAAATTGAGGACATGCTTCGAGATAGATTTGAAGTTTGTGATGAGGCATCCATGCACTCAAAAAGAATGGATACATGCTATGGTGATGATGATTTGGAGAAAGAGGTTGATAACATATCCAAATTTGAAGATTTAATGAGCGAGGCAAAGAAACCACTTTTTGATGGATGTGAAGTGAGCTCATTGTCAACAACTCTTTTACTCTACAATTTAAAGGTGGTGCATGGATGATCACAAACTAGCTTTAGTGAGCTCCTTTATCTTTTAAAACATAAGATTATAATTATCTTCCTTCATCATCATATGAGGCCAAAAGTAAAATTCATGAGTTGGGCTTACAATGTGATAATATCCATGCTTGTGTCAACGAAGCATTTTATATCATGGGGAGTACACAAGTTTGGAAGTGTGTCCCAAGTGCAATGAAAGTCAATGGCAGTTAAGTGGCAAGTCAAAGGTTCCTCAAAAAATATTACGGCACTTTTCTTTGATTCCACGACTTCTTAGATGATAAAGGTATGTAAATTGTGGATCTTATATTTGACCTTATGCTATTACATGTTGACATGCATTTCTATGCTCTAATATCAAAAAAATTTAATAGATGTCCTCTTATTGCCAAAAACATGAAATGACATGTTGGTGGAAGAAGTCAAGATGGTTTATGTAGGCATCCAGTGGATTCATTAGCATGGAAGCATGTGGATAGTACATGGCCAGAATTTGAAAGAGAGAAAAGAAATGTACGATTAGCTCTTGCAATTCATGGTGTGAATCCATTTTCAGATCTATGTAGTGTGTGGATCACATGGCCTTTGTTGATTGTGAACTACAATCTACCACCGTGGTTGGCAACCAAGTTCTTTTTTAAGCTCTCACTTTTAATACCAAGTCCAAAACAAGTTCCTTCAGAAAAAATTGATGTGTACTTGCAGGTAATGCGACCTTTATGCATGATGTAGGCATCAAAAAATTTCACAAGTGGTATAGATGTATGTAGTATTTTGCTTTAGTTGTGAAATTGCATGAAAAATAATATTTCAGGTTTTATGTTCTAGGTTCTCATTGATGAGCTTCAAGTCTTATGGATTGGAGTAAATGCATATGATGCAAGTGAATCTGATATAAGAAGAACAATATTCACTTTGAGGGGAATCTTGCTATGGACCATCCATGACTTTCTAGCTTATGGGCTCACTTCTGGTTTGCTACACAAAGGGATACAATGCTTGTCCTATGTGTGGTCCTGCATTTCGAGGAAGATACTCATCATGCCTTAAGAAGATGGAATATATAGGCCATAGGCACTTTCTTCCAATGGACCATAGATTCAGAAGTTTAAGAATTGCATTCAATGGCTCCACTGAATATAGAGAGCATCCTATATATTCTAGTGTCAAAGAAATAAAGGAATTTTGTAGACAAAGGGAGAAGTGGCTATCGGAAAGTACTAGGAGGCCTAAAGAAGATCCAGGGTTATTGACATGGTGGAAAAGATGGTCAATATTTTATACATTGCCATAATGGGAGGTAAGAACTCATGCTTTTACATGATTAAAAAAACTTAAAATACCTTGTTTTATCTTCCATGAAAAATTAAATGTTGTATTCTTTTCCATGATGCAGTAATTTCTTATTCGTAACACTCTTGATGTGATGCATGTGGAGAAAAATATTGCTGAAAATGTTTTAAAGACACTCTTACAAGAATCAAATAAACAGTCATTAAGAGTTCGTCTAGACATGAAGGATATGAAAATACAACCAAAATTATGGCCTCAAGTAGTCCATGGAAGAAATGACAAGTTAAAAATGCCAGCTGCGTCATATAGATTTACAAAGAAGGAAGAGGATGTTTTTTTTGCATTTGTAAAGAATATCAAGTTCCAACAGGGTACTCAGCACCTTTGCAAAAGCATGTTCTTAGCAAAAAGCTACAAGGAATGAAAACACATGATTATCATATTTTCCTTCTGCAGATACTGTCACTAGTAAATAAGACATTCTTTGACTGATTTTGTTCGCTCCACTATTATGAGACTAAGTCTTGTGTTTCACAAAATATCTGCAAGAGATTTGAACATGACACAATGGGATGCATTGTATGAGGAAGCCATATATGTTTATGTTTAATGGAAAAAGTATTTCCTCCTTCCTTCTTTGACATTATGACACACTTACTCATTCATGGAGTTGAGGAATTGAGAGTTTGGGGACCTGTTAGTATCAGATGGATGTATCTTTTTGAGAGAAATATGAGGACTTTCAATCAATATGTGAAAAATAAGGCAAGCCCAGAAGGAAGTATAGCTTAGGGATACGCAATCACAGAAGCTATGGGATTATTCTCAGAGTATATCAGCGAGTTTGATGGATCATGCAGAAGAGTATGGGATGTAGAGGAGCATGAAACTTTTTACAATGAGGAGTTGAAAGGGAATGGAGTGAAGATCGTACTTGATAACTTGACAAGACATCAAGCCCATCTTTGTGTCTTGGAAAATAGCAAAATCATCATGAAATGGAAAAGGTAATTTCTTTAACCAACTTGAACATCCAATCATGTTCTTTCAAATATTATGCAATTACATTCTTTTATTATGATCTTCTAATAGGATATTTGAAGAGGAGGCTGAAGTGATGTTTCAACATTCACGAAAGAATGTCTCTCATAATGAAAGAATGAAATACTTGGGAACTTTTCCAATGTGGTCGAAACAAAAGGTGAGTAATAATACCCTTGACTTTCATTCACATGTAGATTTGCTAGAATAAAGATAGTTCTAACTTTATTTATGTTCTTCGTGTAGGTCACCGACTTAGTTGAAAGTGGCAGCTTTGAAGGTGATGACTATTTTACACTTCTTGATTTGGCAGAAGGGCCTGGTCATCATAAGGCAGTTTCTCATCAACAAATGTATGTCAATGGATACCATCTATGGACAAAAGATGGAGATATTGGGAAAAAAACACAAAATTGTGGAGTTGCAACATATTTTGATATGCTAAGCCAAAGTAGTATCAAAGATCAAAATTCCACACGAAGCTTTATTCATTTTTTTTGAAAGATTAAGAAGATACTTCAATTGGATTTTGGGTCTTTCACTACCATCTTATTGTACTGTGATTGGTTCAAATCCGATACCAAAGGAAAGAATGCTACAATGAAAATAGATAAGTATGGATTCCAACTAGTCAACACAACAAGGAAAATGAGCTCTTCAAATCTTCATGACCAACCTTTTGTCATGGCTACACATGTATAACAAGTTTTTTATGTGCCTGACCCAAAGGAGCAAAATTGGAGTGTTGTGCTTGATCACATCCCAAGAGCAGGGGCAGATAGCGATTCCATTGTTGATTTCTCTATAGAGATTTTTCATGCCCATCATCATTTCCACGTGATATATTAGATACTTATGGTGGACCTAGAGAGGGAGAGGAACCAATTTTGGCTGACTTGGTGAATATTGGAGATGATGGTGATGATGAGGATGTAGTCGATGAGGATTAAGCAATCACGTCACTTGGAGATATTGGGGAAAAAACACAAAATTGTGGAGTTACAACATATTTCGATATGCTAAGCCAAAGTAGTATCAAAGATCAAAATCCCACACGAAGCTTTATTCACCTTTTTAGAAAGATTGAGAAGATACTTCAATTGGATTTTGGGTCTCTCACTACCATCTTATTGTACTATGATTGGTTCAAATCTGATACCAAAGGAAAGAATGCTACAATGGAAATAGATAAGTATGGATTCCAACTAGTCAACACAACAAGGAAAATGAGCTCTTCAAATCTTAATGACCAACCCTTTGTCATGGCTACACATGTATAACAAGTTTTTTATGCGCCTGACCCAAAGGAGCGAAATTGGAGTGTTGTGCTTGATCACATCCCAAGAGCAAGGGCAAATAGCGATTCCATTGTTGATTTCTCTATAGAGATTTCTCATGCCCATCATCATTTCCACATGATATATTAGATACTTATGATGGACCTAGAGAGGGAGAGGAACCAATTTTGGCTGACTTGGTGAATATTGGAGATGATGGTGATGGTGATGATGATGATGTAATCAATGAGGATTAAGCAATCACGTCACTTGGGTGATTTCTTTAAAACTTGTTACAATTAGAGAGAGAGAGAGAGAGAGATAGAGGGGGAGGGGGGGGGGAGGGAGAGAGGAAGATTTTGTTCATGGATGATCTTGCCTTTTATTTTGACTAATGTTTGGCTTGAAATGATACTTGAAAATTTAGGAGGATATTGTATAGACTTGTTGTATATTGAAGATAACAGTGATGATGATAACATAATTGATTAGGATCAATCAATTATGTTAGTTGAGTCTGTTCTGAAACTTTTCAAAGTTGCATCATATGGAATTCATCTATATGTGTGTACATATGCACACACACACACACACATACACACACAGATGTATGCTTAATAAATAACTTTTAATTAAATGAATAGATACAACAGTCATGGATAATGTTGCTCACCATTTGGCAAATGTTTGGGCTGAAAGGATACCAAAAAATTTAGGAAAATATTGTAAGAGAACTAGAAGAGGATCCAGATTTAATCAAGATAAAGAGACACTTTCTTCTTTGATAGCCCACTCATCATCAACATCAGGAGAAATATGTGGCCCAAAATAGATTGGTAATATCATCCTCTAATGTGTCACTTTGTTTTTGAAATCCCATTTCAAGGAATGTCTTTCCACTAGATGCAATCATTGATTGTTTTATGAATTTCAGATTTGGCATCTGGAACAAGTGCACTATGTTGAATGCTCTTAGCCCCAAGCCTCAAGGTCATCAACTGAATTTATTTTGAAAGAGAACAAGATTGGGGCTTGGGCGAGCAAAGATTTATGAAGGCGATGTGCGAGAGCAACTGTTGAACCTGAAATTTTCATCTTGAGAGTACCATATGCTTCGAAGTTCACTATCTTGCAATAGGCAACGAAGTAATTATGCGGAACCCTGCCAACCCTAGTCGCTAAGTACTTGAAAGTTGGTGTGGTGATGAAGCCTGGAATCGAATCGAGCTACTCCATCTAGAGTCCAACCTCACACAGTCTCCTCTTGAGTAGATCAGGGGCTTGAACTTTGAAGTAACTTGCATAGAACTGAGAGTGGAAAAAGGGCTTAGCTGTGAGGAGTGAGCCGAGGAGTAGGTAGACCATAGTAGGCGCCAAAAATTCATTGTTGACAAATTAACGTTAGAAGTTTGAACTTAGGAAGCCAACTGACCACATAGGGAGTTATGACTCCTGACTCCTCACACCTTAGTATTAACTACTTGTCAATTGTTGAGCTAGAAGTAAAAAACCGTATCCCTATTATATCTTAAAGGTATTGAAATTTTCATGTATGCATCATAAATTAAACAAGGGAAATCATATAATTGATGAAAATCATTCATAAGGCCTGCCCAACATCCAAAATAAGGAAATAGAAGATGAATTGGATGGGTTGTTGAGAGTTCACGCTCAACATCATATGATCATGTGTGCATAGCACCATCATGTGATCATATGTGCATAGCACTAACCTTATAGAGTACTATAAAGGAAAGGGTTAGATCCCCTAACCCTAACCCTAAAAGGGTTTGTATATATTCTATTTTTTCAACTAAATCTAGTGTACACTTAGTCATTTGTGGTGTGCTCTCTAGCTGTGCCCTCTCTCCTCATCTCCACTCCTCTCCTCTCTTCATATTTTGTCATGGTATCAAAGCTCCCTTGCGCTGAGGCATTGTAATTCTTGAGAGTGTGAGAGAGATTGTGAGATTGAGAGTTCTCTTGAGTGTTCTCCATGAGAGTCCACTTCCGATGAGAGATCTTCATCCGTCCATTTGAGAGAAAATTTTCGTCATTCCTTAAGAGATTTCCGTTCATTTCTTGAGATTTCCTTGTGAGGATTTCAATTCATTTTTTTGTGAGACATTCTTATTGTGAGAGAGAGATTTCATGAGAGATTTCTGTTATGAGATAGATATATTCATCTGGTGTTTCTTCTTGAGTGTTTGTAAGAGATTTTATTGTCTGTCACTCGCCACAACGAGCTTTACCTAAGGCTCTCCAAGGGTCTGGAGTAGACTATTGAAGCAGCAAGCTTCTCATTCAACAACCTCTCCTTAGCCAGACGCTCTCCAACGAAGGCCATAGCCTCTTCTACGACCAAAAGCTCAACAAAGCATTCAGCAGATGGCTCGGCCAGCCCGTCTAAATCCTCTTCTTCAGTGTGGATCTCCTGGACCAAGCGCCTCCTTTCACAAGCCTCACAGTCGACTCAAAGCACCCCTGCAGCAGCGAAGCCCAAGCCTCCTGTAGTTTAGCCTTTTCTCTGAAGCCCAATGCCTTCATAGTCAGCCGCTCCGACTATAGCCTCCTACAGCCTCAAAGGCCACAGAGCGCACGACCAGTGTAAGGCCATCGCAATGAGCCTCCAGTTCTAAGGCGATCGCGACGAGCCTCCAGTGATTTAAGGCCATCGCCTCTCCATCGCTCACAAAGCACAAGCTCAGTTGCACGAACGACCACGCTCTCGGTCCTTCTCCACTGCACACTACACGAGCGCCACCCGCGACCTGCAGCACCGACGGACTCCTGACGGCCATCGACTTGCAACAAGGCTCCTCCACTCAAGTCTGCAATAAGCACAACCTCGACGGATGACAACCCTTCAAGCCCTTGTGGCGGGCAACAACTCCTTGAGCTTCATCTCCGTCCTCCAACGTCCTCTAGTGACGACTCACCAAACTAATGACAGAATCTAGAATTTCTGTCGGAATCTAAAAGATTTTGGTAGGCAACCACATCCCGACACGTGGCAAGCTGGCCACCATCAGATTTTATATACTGCAGTTTTATCTTCACCGACGGTACAGAGATTTCACTTGGCATAGTCAGTGTATTTGTAGTTGATTCATACAGAGATTTTCACAACACTTTTGAGTACATTTCTTGCACCATGTCGACTAGTAACCTCAATCTGGAGGCATCTGCTAAGTTAGAAAACTCCAATTACGGTACATGGAAATACCGAATGGAGACCATTCTTGTGCTTCAGGACAAATGGGAGTATGTCAATGGGTCTACACCTAGACCATTGGACGATCCAGCCACAAGTAGCTCTACTCCAACTGTTGTCACAGCACCAGCAATGGGATCTACATCTACACAAATAGTTTCCGCACCAGTAGCAGATCCTGCCATTGCCCGAGCTCAAGCAGAATGGGATAAGAAAGACAAGTATGCCTATCACCTGATCAAGCAGAATGTGCAAGATGTCATGCCAGGACAACTCAACACAGTCAAGACATCAAAAGAAGCATGGGATATGTTCGCAGCTCTCTACAAGTCCAAGAACACATCCAAGATTCTCACCCTGAGAAACCAGATCAACCAGAGTTTCCGCAACAGTAGTGAAACCGGTCATGCTTATGTACTCCGCATAAAAGACTACAACAATCAACTTGCAGTAGCAGGAGAGACTATGAACCCCGCAGAAATGGTTCAAGTCATTTTGAATGGACTAGGAGAGGGATACGAGAATCTAGTCCAGAGTATTGCCATCCAATAGCAAATTCCGACACTGGAAGAACTTCAGTCAGTTCTACTTGGTGAAGAACTTAGGACTCAGGCCATTCAAGGACATAAAGGTCATTCTAATGATCAGGCATTCACAGCTTCAAACAAAAGCAGAGGGAGAGGCAGAGGTAGATCATACCAGAAAAGTCATCATCATTAACAAAATCAAAGTCAGAATCAGCATCATCCTCAGCAACATCAGAATCAGCAAAGAGGAAATCATTCGAACCGAGGAAGATTCCAAGGACGAGGGAATGCATCCACCAACATGTCAAACATTCAGTGCAACTACTATCACAAGTTTGGACACTATGAAAGAGATTGTCGCAAGAAACAGTACGACCAAGGCGGTCAATCCAGTAGTAATCGAGGGAATTCTCGAGGCAGAGAAAATCATCGTGGTGGACATTCTAGTCACAGTCATTTTGCAAATGAACATGGAAATATGTTTCTTACAAGCGAGGAATTGCATCAGACTGATACAGTGTACCTAGACACTGATTTCAATCCCAAAGAGGATTACAGCTATCAAGTCGACCAAGTGGAACAGGATCCTTGGTACATCAACAACGGTGCATCATCTCATATGACAAATCATCAAGAATGGTTCATAGAGATAAAACCATCAGAAGGACAGAAAAATGTCATCTACACAGCAGACAATACACCGAATCTAGTTCAAGGGACAGGTGTTATCCCTATGAACAATTTCACTGGTACAAAAGGATTAGTGAAAGATGTGCTCTATGTTCCGAAGCTCAGCAAGAACCTTTTGTCAGTAGGTCAAATGACGGAACACAATTACAAAGTCATCTTCGATGGTGATGAATGCACTATCAGAGACAAATCCAAAAGATGTCAGCTAGTAACAAAAGGTGTCAAAGAAGGATGCTTATACAGAATGCTAGCTACAGTACCAGATAAGCATGCCATGTCAGCTCAACCGCAACAGATGCCACTATCTGTGAAATGGCACAAGAGATATGGTCATGTCAACTTCAAGTACTTGTTAGATCTCAGGAATCAGAATGTGGCAATTGGGATTCCGAAGCTACAGTTTCTTGGAAAGTTTTGCAAAGCATGCTGCTTCAGCAAACAAAAGCAAATCAACTTTGTCAGAAGTACCTCTTGTCCATTAGGTATTCTTGATTTGATACATACAGATGTATGGGGTTATGCCCAAACCCGCAGCATCAATGGTTCACTTTACTACTTGACCTTCATCGACGACTACAGCAGATATTGTTGGGGGTACTTTTTGAAAGAGAAATCTAAAGTGTTTTCCAGATTTCAAGAATTCAAAGCCATGGTAGAAAACCAAACAGGCAAAAAGATCAAGGTCATGAGATCAGATAGAGGAGGTGAATACATGTCTTCAGCATTCATGAACTTTTGCAAAAATCACGGCATTCGAAGACAATTCACATGTGCAGATACCCCTCAGCAGAATGCAAGAGCTGAAAGGAAGAATGGGACTTTAGCAAATAGTGCTAGAGCAATGCTTAGTGAAAAGCATCTCCCGAATCAGTATTGGGCAGAAGCAATAGCTACAGCAAACTACTTGATTAATCGGCTTCCTACCGAACCAATATAGGGTATGACTCCTTATGAAGCATTCACTGGACAAAAGCCACACATTGGGCATCTCCGCATATTTGGTTGCATAGCATATGCCCACATACATGATGATCATTGCAGGAAATTGGATGCGAACTCATGCAAATGCATCATGGTTGGCTACGGTGAAGAAAACAAAGCATACAAATTGTATGATCCCATCAACCGCAAAGTCATTATCTCCAGAGATGTAATCTTTGATGAGGAATCAGAATGGAAAACCTCACCTACACAGGAGATAGAAGCATCGACTCCATAGTCATCTACAGAACATGTTGATGAAGAAGAGCAAGAATTGCCAGCAACACCCCAAGCAGAGCCACAGCAGCTCAGATAGTCTACTAGGGAAAGCAGACCACCAGCCAGATTGACATATGCTGAGAAAGGCAAAGCAATTCAGGTGGAAACCACCAACTATGCTCTTATGACTACCATCATGGCTACAGAAGAGCCAGTGTACTTCGAAGATGTAGTAGACAAGCCAGAATGGCAAATTGCTATGAATGAAGAAATGGATTCTTTGTATAAAAATAACCCTTGGGAATTATGCGACCTTCCACCAGGAAAGAAGGCCATAGCAAACAAATGGGTATACAAAGTGAAGTACAATCCAGATGGCAGTATTCAGAGATATAAAGCCAGATTAGTTGCAAAAGGATTTGCACAACAATATGGTCAAGACTATGATGAGACTTATGTTCCAGTAGCAAAGATGGATTCCATACGGTTCTTGATATCACTAGCGACACTCAGCAAATGGAATGTGTATCAGCTCGATGTCAAGAATGCATTTCTCAATGGTTATCTAGACGAGGAAGTCTACAAGAATAAGGTTTGCCATCTCAAGAAAAGTCTCTATGGCTTAAAGCAAGCACCCAGAAGTTGGTACAGCAGAATCGACAAGTATTTTGCTGATTTGGGATACATGAAATCCAATGTAGATCATACTCTCTACTACAAAGTTCAAGGCGAAGACATTACTATTGCACTTTTGTACGTAGATCTGATTGTGACAGGAAGCAAGGATAGCTTCATCAGAAAATTGAAACAAGACTTATCTGCAGAGTTCAACATGAAAGATCTTGGACTTATGCACTATTGTCTTGGAATTGAGTTCTGGAGAGATTCAGATAGCACATTCATGAGTCAGCTCAAGTATGTTGACAGTCTCCTGAAGAAGTTTCATATGGCAGATTGCAAGATTGCAGCCACTCCCATGGAACAGAGTTTGAAACTCACTAAAGATTCAGAAAAGCCTACAGTCAATGACAGATACTACAGGCAGCTCATCGGATCTCTTATATATCTGACAATCACATGGCCAGATATTTGTTATGCAGTAAGCTCACTAGCATAGTTTATGGTAAATCCAAAACAGTCTCACTGGAATGCAGCCAAAAGAGTCTTGAGATACATTAGAGGTACAAGATAGTTTGGGATAGAATACAGAGGAAGTCATCCACGGTTGCATGGATACCGTGACAATGACTATGCCGGAGATCATGAGACCAGGAGATCGACACAGGGATATGCATTTTTCCTTGGTCAAGGTGCTATATCATGGTTGTCAAACAAACAGCCAACTGTTTCTTTGTCTTCGACTGAAGCAGAATATAGAGCACTAACTACAGGTGCATGTGAGGCTATATGGCTCAGAAGACTATTGTTAGAAACATATTACTTTGATGAGTCAAAGCCAACAACAATATACTGTGATAATCAATCGGCTCAAGCATTGGCCAAGAATCCAGTATATCACTCTAGGACAAAGCACATTGATGTCAGAGAGCACTTCATCAAAGAAAGAGTGTTACTTGGTGACATCACACTGCAGCATTGTGATAGCAAAGAAAATGTTGCAGACATCTTACCAAACCACTCGGTAAAGATCTATTTATGCCACGTGGATAAAATCTTAGGTTCGGGAGCTTTGGGGAAGTTGGGAGAAGGTTCGGGACCTTTGGAGGAGCCGCGCATGGGCACGTGGCAGAAGGCACAACGGACAGACAGAGCAGTGGAGAAACACATGGCGGAGTGCTATCGCGCGGACAGACACGGACAGACACTGCAAGGTGGATCCCGGAGTCTTGCGACAATAGATTGTAGTAAATTCATGATAGATTGCAGTAAATTCACGGCGAGCAATGGGACAAAGGGGCACGAGTCTACATGCAATTGCCATGTCAATGTATGACAATCCAGTGTCGAAATGCTGCCATTTGTAGACATTCCTTTGCACCCTGTTTGGCTGCCTATGCTCAAGCAGTCTCTGCAACCACTCTCTGCAACCACTGCAGCATGCTACATGATAATGACGTGGGTCCCGGAGCTGATGCTGTAGAGAGAATGCTGCCTTAGATTGCTAGCGTGCAGTGTGCACCACTGACCAGCCTATCAACTACCAAAGTGACATGGCCCGAGTCTAACAAGTGGCTGAGTTCCTTGCGCAAGTGTCAAGAAGAAGACACGTGGCATCAAGCGTGAGCCTGGGATGTAGGGGGGGGAGAGAGAGAGAGAGAGAGAGAGAGAGAGAGAGAGAGAGAGAGAGAGAGAGAGAGAGAGAGAGAGAGAGAACACACACACACACACACACACACACAAAAGGGGGGTAGGGGGGGAGGGAGAGAGAGAGAGAGAGAGAGAGATGCCTTGTAAAGGCCTCTCCTAGCAATGCACCTTCATTAGCACCTCGCTTGACATAAATATGCTATGTTAGAATAGCAGTGCATACCTTGATGTTAGAAAGGCTAGACAACAACACCTACCAATATAAATTCAGATCTTTTCTTTATATCTCTACATCTATGCTCCTTTTGTGAGGTTGCACTCAAAGGTGCCACCCCTCCTCTTATGAAGGTAAAGGACGAGAGTTGGAACAAAGGCAATAGATCCTCATGGGAAAGAATGATTTTGGCAGCAGGCAGTTGGTGACATATGTCTTTTATCTATTCTGCTAGATCATGAGGCTCGAGTTGACACGCCCGATCTAGCAAAACATCAATCATGAAGGAGATGAGCAAAAATCTGGAGCAAGTGAGGATGCTAACTAAATCAAATTGGAGATGAACCCAAAGCTGCCACAAATCCCGAGTCTTGAATCAACACACCTTTAACAAAACACCATCATAAGGGGGATGAGCAATAATGTTAGAAAATGTGTGATTGGTGATGGTACCCAAAGCTACCACAAATGGTGAGGCTCAAATCAACATGACACTAGCAAAACACTAATGATAAGGGGGATGAGCAATAATGTGAAAAGATATATATTAATGTATAAAAAGAACCCATTGTGCCCTAAGGAAGTCTAAAATTAACAAAGACTATTCAAGGAGTAGATCGTTATTCAATTGCTTTGAGTCAATACTAATGTATATACATTTGTAAGACTAGAATATATCCAATCGTACAAATTTAGATTTTTTGTTGTCTTAAAGTCCAAAAATATACACAAAAATAAAAAAAGAAAACACAAGAGAAGAAAATAGAGGTTACAAATTTTTTTGAAAAACAAAAGGAATGCATACTTAGCAAGCAAAGCAATACTTATGTCATCATCAGTGCCCAAGCATAGGCAGCTATATTGGGTTTCCAAAGACCCGTGCAGTCTCTTGGGCAAACCCAGTGCTTACTAAAATACATCCAAACAAAAGAGAGAAAAGAGAGAAAGGAAACACGAAATAAAGAAGAAAGGAAGAAGGTACTCGACTAAGCAAAAATAAACAAGCAAATGAAGAAATAAAATAGACCAAAAAATAGGAATAAAATCAATTCTAATTGATTTCTTTTTGGAGGCCTTAGAGAGAGAGAAGTGCTCGGATAAGTGTGTGTGAGAGAGAGAACATGTGTGTGTGTGTGTGTGTGTCACGCTTTTTTAAAAGGGGGGGCTTTGCCCCTCGATCAACATCCCCTGGCTGCTCATATAGTTGAATCATTGAGTAACTAAGCATAAAGCAAAGCCAAGAGGTGCCTACAATGGAAATAAAAGACATTTCAAGATCCCACCTTGAGACTCAGCGGAGCGGGTCTCCAACGTGTCATAGAGACGGGTCACGCTACTCGTTTTAATAGGAAACCATCATTCTAGGAAAGCCTACCCTCACAAGTGGAGGCCAAAAACCTTTTTGCACTCACAAAGGTGTAGGAAACCTTCAATAAATATTTTGATTGGAAGGGAAAAATAAAAAAATAGAAGGTGCATTTACAGGGTACGCGGGTTTTTCGTGCATAACTGAGGCTGAGTTGGCAAGGGGGGGATGAGTTAGGGTTTGAAGGGAACTAACTAAGGATGTGGTAAATTTATTTGATCTTGAGTTAGATGCTAGGGTTTGAGCTTCTTCTTGAGACTTTGCATCGTCCTTGTCAAAGCTGCAATTTTCTTGCTGTTCCAATTTTCTGTGTTTTGCAACCCTGTTTCGTCCCCGCCATAGCCAACCTCCTCTTGCTGCTGAAGCTCCTCTCCATCGCCAACCTCCTCTGCTTCTCCTGCAGAAGAAGCATTAGCTCTCCTCTGCTTCCATGGACCTCAAAAAACGAAAGCTCGACGAAAATGGTGGCCTCGTCGCCTCCCCCCCCCCTTCCTCCGCCCCCATCCCCATCTCCCCCTCTGCTCCTGCTGCTCCCGTAGTACCTCCCGTAGCTCCACCAGTAGCTTCAGCCGCCCCCAATCCCTCCCCTGTTGCCCCCCTCGCCCCTCCCCCCTCCTCCTTCGAACTCACCCCCGACGATGCCCGCCTCATGATCGACCCCCTCTCCAAAGAACAGCTCGTCGATATCCTCATCGACGCCACCCTCCGCCACTACGATGTCCTTGACGAGGTTCGTAAATTCGCCGACAAAGACCCCGTCCATCGCAAGATCTTCGTCCGTGGCCTCGGCTGGGATACCAATACCGACACCCTCAAAGGCGTTTTCTCGCAATTTGGGGATTTGGAAGAGGGCATCGTTATCATGGACAAGAACACCGGTAAGAGCCGTGGCTACGGGTTTATCACTTTCAAGCATATGGATGGAGCTCTGAATGCTTTAAGAGAGCCTAGTAAGAGGATAGACGGCAGAATGACCGTTTGTCAGTTGGCTTCCACTGGACCTGCCCCGGCCCAACAGCCTCAAGACATTGCAGCTAGGAAGGTTTATGTAGGAAATGTCCCCATGGAGTGGCCTGCGGACCGCTTGCTGAACCTTTTTGCACAGTACGGCGAGATCGAGGAAGGGCCTCTTGGCTTCGACAAGCAAACAGGTAGGTCGCGAGGGTTCGCTCTCTTCATTTTCAAAACAGCGGAGGCCACCAAGCGTGCGCTTGAAGAACCCGTAAAGATTTTAGACGGGCAGCAACTGTTCTGCAAGCTTGCTGTAGAAGGATTGAAACAGAAAGCGGGAGGAATGCAAGGTCAACTCGATGGTTCTGAGCTACCCATGGCTCAAGCAGGTGGTCCTGCATCTGCTCCTCCTAACATGCAATATGGTGCAGTACCTCAAGGTATGATGTCAACGGGGGTTGCCTACAATCAAAGCTCGAACCCCCCTATGAATACAGGTTTGAATCCTGCATTGAACTCTGGTATGCACCCTAACATTGCCGGGCCAAACCAGAGCCATCCTCCCTCTCTTTCTGCGTCTCTCCCCTCATCCATTATTAACCCCTCCCACGCTCAAGTTCTGAATCCCGGCGTTAGTCAGGTCCAAACCTCTCTGGGTTTGCCTTCATATGGAACCACCCAAGCAACTATGGGTCCTTACAGTTCCCAGGTGGCAGCATATGGAGGGCAATCTGGAGCTTACCCTGGTGTTGGAGTGGCAGCCTCCATGTACAACGTGCCGCCAGGATCTATGGCTTCTCAGACCCCAGTTCTTCAGAGTCAAGGCCAGTACACTCAGGGTCAAGGTCAGTACACTCAGGGTCAAGGTCAGTACGGCCAGTCTCAAGGGCAGTATCAGGCTCAAGGCCACTATGGTCAGGCTCAAGGGCAGTATGGTCAGGCGCAAGGCCAGTACACTCAAGGTCAAGGTCAGTATGCCCAAAGTCAAGGCCAGTATAATTTGTCTCCTTATCAAACTCAAGCACAGGTAGCTCTGTCATCTGCTCCCCGTGCACAAACAGGAGTTGTACCGTCAATGCCGTATTATGGAATGTAGGCAAAAGCCTATTTTTCTGCAGCTTGCGCGCATATGGTAAGAGCTTTACTTGTTTATTGTCATGCTTTCATTGTGCACTTTGTCTCTTAGGCCCCCTTCTTGCATTTATGTTGATGTGTGTGTGTGTGTGTGTGAGAGAGAGAGAGAGAGAGAGAGAGAGAGAGAGAGCTGAACATTGGCTATTTTAAGCATCTACTGTCAATTTTTCGCTCCACAGTTTTCACTGTTTTGTTAGTTATTTTTCATCAGAACATGGTGTTTAAGTCTTGCTTCTCCTTCCCTGTTTTTCTTCCCCATTACTTTATGTGGTGCTTTCTTTCCCAGATATTTGTCTGCTTATTGCTTTATATGTTTGCTGTTTCTAATTGTTTGATCATGGTGTCGATGTTTCTACATTTGTATGATTCCTTCCATGCCATCGCTGTTTTCATCTGATTGTATGTATGACTCATTTTACTTTGCTAGAGTAGGGCCCATGCCATCCCTTTTTTAATCTGATTGATTGTATGACTCATTTTGCTTCGCTCAAGTAGGGCCTCTAGTATTCTGTGTACTTTGTTCACCTCCAGTTCATCTTTTTTTCTTTTCTTGGATTATTAATTTTTATTTCTTAAACATGAACTCTAAGTGCCACATTTGGTGAGAGGGATGGTCGTTGTTTCTGTTTGCCTTTCGTAAAGATCACGTTTATGCCATTTGCAATGAAATTGAGTGGCATTATTTGTTGGTCTTCAGTAACATTACTTTTGAGCTGCTGTGAGATTTAGTAGCTTTTGGGTTTTCTCTGTTTATATCTCTGTGGTTTCTGATTGTCAACAATTCCAGGATAAGTTTGGCCTGCAATGTTGAGGCTATCTTTTTTGAGAATGCTGTGGACCATCGTACAACAAAACAGGAGAACCCCCGTTTGATTGGAAACGCTTGAGTTTCCCACTAAGTGAAAGCAATGGATTGCAATTTGCACCCTGCATGATTTGCTTAGTCATTTTGGTTCATGTATTGAGAATTATTGGACTCCTTTCACTTCGTTTGTATCTTGCTTTAGTTCTTATTTGGGACATGATAGTCAAAATGCCTACTTGTCAGATGGTAATGTTCTGGTATTGGAGGAAAGTGACAGTTGTGATACAGTTTTTTTTGGGGTTATGTTTAAAATACTGTTTGCAAAAGTGAAAGTGTTAGTTGTCTATTTCTGCATGTTATTCTTGTTCTGATCAGTGGTGGAGATTTTCCTATTTTCTTATTTAAGGTTTGCTCTGTGTTGGTGCTGAGCAAAATTTTAGAATGACAATTGTAAGGTTTGCATGTTTTGTGAGTGGAACCTAAAAGGGGTATCATATGAGCTTTAAATTAGAGATTTTCCTTACAGTAGGCAGCATAAACCCCCGTTTTCCTTTTGTGAGACCTCATTAAGCCACGTGTCACAATGATAGACGTTGAATCATAGCTGTACCTTCCTTTGTAGCAGTCTCACTCTACTGTTCTGTGTATACCCAATTCTTGTGTCCCCTATGTCTGCGACTATCTTGCTTGCTTACACAGTTATAATCAGCAGGTATAGCTTGTTTTCATCTACTCTCTCTCTTTCTATACTGTTTGCATAGAATCCAGAGTTTGATAACTCCTCAGTGAGGGCTTGGAAAAGGGATGGCTATGTGAGATAGTTGAGTCCCATTGCATTTTGATGTGCCTTAATTGGAAGTAGTGTTGCTTGAGTGCCCGTCCGATGTTCATAGATGACAAGCATTTCTTGATCATGAGATTTTAAAGATTATTCTGTGCTGCATGCCTGTTCAGCTTTAAGCAGTGGACTGTCAATCTATCTTGCAATTTTTTGACTTCAAATGGCGGGATGTTTTGCTATTTTTAATGTATTTACTGTGTGTTTGTCTTAAAAGTTGACCTTGTGGCCTGCAAACTGAAGGGGGCATGAGTTCCATTTTCACATGTATATGGAATTGAATTTGGTCCCCTTTTATAATAGACATTTCTCTGTTGCCCTTACCTCAGGTTCTGCCATTTATATTGCCCATGTGTCTCATTCGTGCTTATGTAGAAAACCAAAGAGAGTTTTCTGAATGTGCTGTGCTAGTGTGTTGCACGAAGTATGTTTTTTGGAATGGCTTTATTCTGAGCTGCAATAGCCTGCAAGTTTTGGGGCTTCTGATTGTCTGTCTTGTGAATTTATTATGTTTGGATTTGCTATGTATATCAGTGTCCTTTTCAAAGTCTATCTCAGAGCCTGATTGTCCTTCACTTAAGTTTGGAGGATTAAGCTAGGTGGTTCAAGTATCGATAAACCAGCGTGTTTATGGAATTGGGAGGAAAGGCCATGTCTCGAAGTGGAGGCTTCTCCATTTCTAATACCTTTGTTCTGCCATTTCTACTAATGGATCCCCCATTGTTCTTTGTCAATAGACTTCCTAAACTTAAGAGTCTGCATGATGTGTGAGATCTGGAGTAAAACAGGTGAAAGAGCAAGTGTTGCCAGAGTTCTGTGACTTGAGCAGGTTCAGTGTTGGATATACAGTATTGAGCCAGATATTGGAGAATGTGATTGTGTATAATGTATTAATATATAAGTACAGATTAATGGAACAGTCTGCTTTCCACTAAAGGTTCTCTTGTTGGAATAATTCTTATGTATACTGAAGAACTTGATTGTGGACCGGCTAAATTTTGCGTAACACTAGTCTGTAAATTTCCTGATCAGGTTTTGAAACTAAGCTCTAAGTTTAGGGTAAAGTTTCAAAATAGCTTTGCTATCCAAGATTTTTGTAGGATTGTTTCATGGCTTTAAACTATATAGCGTACAGGTATAAAGGAGGTATAAAGGATGCTTGGTTTCTGAGCGTGATTTTGGGTGTACAAGAGCTTTACCTTTCATCTCATGGCCTTGCATGCCTTCACTTGTCAAGGTTTGAATGTCTTTGTGATGGATCCATTGGTTGTGTGTTCAAAAAGCAAATGAAAGACACTAGTCCTCCTAGATGAGTCTCCTTTCATTTAAATATTTTTCTAGGAAAGCTCTATTGCCTTGTTCACTTAGTTATAATTTTCTAATTCTCTAATCAATGCCTACAGTATTACGAAAGGGAATCTTTTCTTGTGTATGCCATCTTTAGCACTAATCTTGTATCTTTATAGTGGCTATTTCTACTTTTGGTTTGTTTTGCTCTTCCAAAGCCTTGACAATATATTTTGAGTTAAGAGGGTCCTCTTGTGTATTATGAAGTTCTTTTCTTGGTATGTGTTGCTGGAAAATTTAATTGGACTTTTGGAAATTGAACTTTTTTACTTGTAATTTGGTGATATTTGAATTTATTGGTTGTTCCTACTTTCAAGTGCACTTTATTTGAAGGTCCTTTTTCATGGGTCTTACATTAAGATTTTAGTCTTTTAGGGTGGTCTTACAAGGCTTAACATCTACAATTAGTGACGGATGAACATTTGAATTTTGTGATGAATCTTTTGCTAGGCAATCAATTTAGGAAGACAATAAATTGTGCAATAAATAAAGGCAATAGGCTTAACATCTACAATTAGTGATGGATGAACATTTGAATTTTGTGATGAATCTTTTGATAGGCAATCAATTTAGGAAGACAATAAATTGTGCAATAAATAAAGGCAATAGGCTTAACATCTACAATTAGTGATGGATGAACATTTGAATTTTGTGATGAATCTTTTGATAGGCAATCAATTTAGGAAGACAATAAATTGTGCTATAAATAAAGGCAATCGAGAAAAAATCTAAATTTGTATCATTGTTCATATTCTAGTCTTACAAAGGTATATATAATTATATCATTGGAAAACATACCATTGAAACAAAAAGAGAAATTTGAAGTACATGTCCCTCTTGTAAAATCGGAGACAATAAGAAGTAAACTGAAAGAGGGTTTGAGCTCCCATTTACCTTCCCATTTCTTCATCAAAAGGTAAAAAGAAAGGACAAAAAAATATCCCTTAGATGGATCTAGTGTGCATCATGTTTGGTTTGGGCAGGAACATGAATGTGTGTTACTCATGTTTAAATGTGTATGCATCTGTTACTCAGAGTCCATGGGTGTGTGTGTGTGTTGGGAGTCCTATTGCCTTGGTAGTACAAGGATGTGGTCATGTCAAAGTCCCAAGGTGGTAGTCCAATAGCTTGTGGTAGTGTAAGAGTTTAAGGTGATAGTCTAAGATAATACAACAGTCAAAGGGTATGGTAGTTCGAGAGACCCTTATCCAATGGTGGTAATCCAAGAGGAAGTGATAGGTCAAGAGTCAAGAGGTGGAACACGATGCTTTTCTAAGCTCCTCTTCTCTTCCAAGGTGCCTCATTGCAAAATTTATCAATGGTTTTCTTTTTCTTTTTCTTTTGGGTTGGTGGGTAATAGTGAATTATACTAAATTTAGAACTGAGCTAGAGTATTTAAAAAAGTTGGTAAAAGATAGCAATGTTGAAGTTCGATTAACATATAGAAATGGAAGGGAATTTCAAATTTGAAAATAGATGTACTTGGAATTATAAAACAAAATTGCTTTATGAGTAACATCTTCCAATCAAATTGAAACTTGTAATTAAAATTTCAAGTTGCTTTATGAATGACATCTTCAAATTAGAAGAGAGTAAGCATGTTATGTAGATAAGAAGATTACTAAATTTTAACTTTGTTAATTCAATCTTAAGACGTTAGCTAGAGGGTGGAAATGTGTCAACTTTGGAATTTGAATAATTTATGAATGTAGCTTTTTAGACAAAGTTGAATAGGTGACATTAGACTCTTATAAAGTTGACTTGGAGAAACTTGTTCCATTTTGCAACATTGGTTGAATGTTAATACCCATAGTGAGTTGATAATGAAGCATCAACTCATATGATAATGCATGTTTTGAAGAAAGCAATCTATGTTTGATACTTGCAATTAGATCCAAGATAAAACATTTAATGAAATGAGAACTTAAAAGTGATTAGATGGAGGGGTATGTGTAATCAAAGACAAGATTTAAAGGTCATCTAATTGAGGGAAATGTAATAAGCTAATGCTTTTTCTTAAAGAAGGAAAACTTTGAGCTTGGGTAAAATTTTATAAATTTTGGTTTCCTCAAGAAACCCTTTAAATTCAAGTTCAAATCGCAAGGGGGGATTGTGTGTTAAGATTGTGTAGGGGTTTCTTGGAGCAAAAAAACTTCCAAAAGGGATCTAATGGTCATCAAATATTTGGAAGTATAATGAACTAATGCCTATTCTTCAAGAAGTGAAACTTTGAGCATTTGGTTTTGTCAAAAAGTCCTCACTTCAAACTCAAGTTCAAATCTCAAGGGGGAATGGTGTGTACATTTGACAAATTGCGTAGGGGTTCCTTGAAGCAAAAGAACTTACAAAAGGGACAACTTTTGAGCTTGAGTAGCTATTGGATTCCCTTAATAGAAAATCTATGTTCTTTGAGGAAGTGTACACATTTGTGTATATGTTCCATGCAAAAATGGTTTAGCAAAGGCCAAGGGATGGGATGAGTCTACATAGGTGCAAAATTGGATCTTGAGTTCATAGGAATCTAGTTTCAAAGAGTATACATTTAAAAATAAATAAATCAAAAGAAATTCCAAAAGGGACTACTTTTGAGCTTGAGTAGCTATTGGATTCCTGTAGTGAAAATCTATGTCCTTTGAGGAAGAGTACACATTTGTGTATAGGTTCCATGCGAAAATGGTTTAGCAAAGGTGATGGAATGGGAAGAGTCTATATAGGTGCAAAATTGGATCTTGAGTTCAAATGAACTCTAGTTTCAAAGAGTCTCCATTAAAAACAAGAAAGAGAAAAAATTTCACTTCAGTGTCATGTGACCATGGAGGCTTATTAGTTTATGTGTGTCCATGGATAAATTAATTTGTTTGGGTTAATTAATTTAGTTTAAGCTATGTCTAAGAGGAGTGCACATTATTCAAGAGGGTAGGATTTGAACCCATAATGTTTTCTTTCCCATTGGTGAGCCCTACCACTAAGCTATAGAGTGGAAGAACATACTTAGTGCTGACTAAAATATTATAAATGGTGCCTCTTCCTCCTCTCCCTTTAGTACGTGCCTTCTTCTTTAAAGCCCCCTTCAAATGGTCCCTATTTTCCCTCCCCTTTTAGCACATGCCTTCTTCCTAAGTGGTCGCTCTTAATTAAAACTCCCACCTCCCTCCTTTATCCCTTAGTTTTTTTTAAAAAAAACTCCTCTTTCCGCCCTTTATCCCTTAGTTTTTTAATGCCCTTTCCCTCTTCTTTTTCACCCTTCTTCTCTTCTCCACAACTAAATAATGGGAATTTTCCATTTTTCAATGTATGGGGGGACATACTGGATAAGTGTTGCATTTGACTCACAATACCGCTGGAATTCACAATTTGATATGTTGGGGCCAAGCTTTGGCATAAAAGTCCCTTGTGTATCTCTGTGTTTTTTATCGTGTACCATGCATAGTTGTTCCAAAAAATATGCATTGTTGTGCTTCTACATCTTACTTCTTACTATATATTAAGTACATTGAGAGGCATAAGAGGTTGCCATGTGGGACCTTTACTAAACATGCGAATGTGGCAGAGATGTGGAGGTTGGGAAAGAGGAGGGAGGTTCGACAAGAGGGGAGGAATTCTGGAGGTTCAAGGTAGAGGTTCGGGGAGGTTTTGGAGCTTGGAAGAGGTTCAAAGCTTTCGCATCGTTAGATCAAGATGGAGATGAGCGGGGGAGTCGTTAGATCATGAGATGAGATGGAGATGAGGGGGAGAGTTATTACATCATGATGAGGGGGTGCCGTCATGATTGCTGGCAGCTCTTGGGCAGAGAGGTAGAGGAAGAGGCAGAGGAGGTGGTAGAGGCAGAGCCAGAGGTGAGATGTCAGAACCAGAGACAAAGGAGTTACGCCTACAAAGCTATGGCAGGCGGGATGTCGTGCCACATCATGGGTTGGCGGCTTGCACACACCTCCCAAGAAAAGAGACATGGTCGCACAACCTGCGACGGAGGGTGGCAGAGCTCGATGTGTGGGACACAGTGAATGCGGACCATGAGGATGCAAGGTGTTAAAAATGTGAGGAGGTGTTACAATTGTGGCGAGTTGCAGCATTGTTTTGCGCTACAAGGTCACCTGGGATGGTGACTTGTGGTTGCGACCCGATGTGTTTGTATAGAAGGTGGGCAGAAGGATTCTGGGTAGAGGTACAGAAACACAGTGAGAGGCATAGTGAGCACGCATAGTCAACAGGTGATGGGGTGGCATAGAGGCACAATGAGTAGGCGCAGAGACAAGGTGAGCCACGGCGATGACTTTGTGCAGAGATGACCATTTGAAGCCAGTATAGCTAAGATCATTTTGGTATTGCCATCACTCCTGACAAAATATGAAGAGGGGAGAGGAGAAGAGTGGAGATAAGAACAGTGGAGATGAGGAGAGAGGGCACAGCTAGAGAGCACACCACAAATGACTAATTGGATACGAGATTTAGTTGAAAAAATAGAATATATACAAACCCATTTAGGGTTAGGGTTAGGGGATCTAACCCTTTCCTTTATAGTACTCTATAAGGTTAGTGCTATGCACATATGATCACATGATGGTGCTATGCACACGTGATCACATGATGTTGAGCGTGAACTCTCACCACCTTCCCTCAAGATCAGCATCATGAAGTAGGCCTTCCCTCAAGATGATGATTTTGTGGAATCGAAGAAGGACCAAGTATTACATTCCACCACACCCCTTTAATGGGAATGTCCTTCCTCTGTGTCAAACCAAGAGCTAGTCGGTGTTTCTCGAAAAGCTCTTTATCGAGTGGTTTGATAAAGATGTATGCAACATTCTCTTTGCTATCACAATGCTGCAGTGTGATGTCACCAAGTAACACTCTTTCTCTGATGAAGTGCTCTATTACGTCAATGTGCTTTGTCTTGGAGTGATATACTGGATTCTTGGCCAATGCTTGAGCCGATTGATTATCACAGTATATTGTTGTTGGTTTTGGCTCATCAAAGTAATCTATTTCTGACAATAGTGTTCTGAGCCATATAGCCTTACATGCACCTGTAGTGAGTGCTCTATATTCTGCTTCAGTCGAAGACAAAGAAACAGTTGGCTATTTGTTTGACAACCATGATATAGCACCTTGACCAAGTAGAAATGCATATCCCTGTGTCGATCTCCTGGTCTCATGATCACCATCATGGTCAATGTCATAGTATCCATGCAACCGTGGATGACTTCCTATGTATTCTATCCCAAATTGTCTTGTACCTCTGTTGTATCTGAAGACTCTTTTGGCTGCATTCCAATGAAACAGTTTTGGATTTGCCATAAACTGTGTAAGTGAGCTTACTGCATAACAAATATTTGGCCGAGTGATAGTCAGATATATAAGAGATCCAATGAGCTGCCTGTAGTACCTGTCATTGACTGTAGGCTTTTCTGAATCTTTAGTAAGTTTCAAACTTTGTTCCATGGGAGTGGCTGCAATCTTGCAATCTGCCATATGAAACTTCTTCAGGAGACTGTCACCAACATACTTGAGTTGACTCATGAATGTGCTATCTGAATCTCTCTAGAACTCAATTCCAAGACAATAGTGCATTAGTCCAAGATCTTTCATGTTGAACTCTGCAGATAAGTCTTGTTTTAATCTTCTGATGAAGCTATCCTTGCTTCTTGTCACAATCAGATCATCTACATACAAAAGTGCAATAGTAATGTCTTCCCCTTGAACTTTGTAGTAGAGAGTATGATCTGCATTGGATTTCATGTATCCCAGATTAGCAAAATACTTGTCAATTCTGCTGTACCAACTTCTGGGTGCATGCTTTAAGCCATAGAGACTTTTCTTGAGATGGCAAACCTTATTCTCCTTTCCTGGTTCAACATGACCTGCCGGTTGTTGTTGTAGACTTCCTCGTTTAGATAACCATTGAGAAATGCATTCTTGACATCGAGCTGATACACATTCCATCTACTGAGTATCACTAGTGATATCAAGAACCATGTGGAATCCATCTGTGCTACTGGAGCATAAGTCTCATCATAGTCCTTACCATATTATTGCAATTAGTCAGGCTTTGTATCTTTGAATACTTCCATCTGGATTGTACTTCACTTTGTATACCCATTTTTTGGCTATGGCCTTCTTTCCTGGTGGAAGTCACATAATTCCCAAGTATTATTCTTATACAAAGCATCAATTTCTTCATTCATAGCAGTTTGCCATTCTGGCTTGTCTACTGTGTCTTTGAAGTACACTGGCTCTTTTGTAGCCATGATGGTAGTCATAAGAGCATAGTTGGTGGTTTGCATGTGAATTACTTTGCCTTTCTGAGCATATGTCAATCTGGCTGGAGGTCTGCTTTCCCTAGTAGACCGTTTGAGTTGCTGTGGATCTGCTTGGGGTGTTGCTGGCAATTCTTGCTCTTCTTCATCAACCTGTTTTGTAGATGACTGTGAAGTCGATGCTTCTATCTCCTGTGTAGGTGAGGTTTTCCATTTCGATTCCTCATCAAAGATTACATCTCTGGAGATAATGACCTTGCGATTGATGGGATCATAGAACTTGTATGCTTTGCTTTCTTCACTGTAGCCAATCATGATGCATTTGCGTGACTTTGCATCCAATTTCTTGCGATGATCATCATCTATGTGGGCATATGCTATGCAACCAAATATGCGGAGATGCCCAATGTGTGGCTTATGTCAAGTGAATGCTTCATAAGGAGTCATACCCTGTACCAGTTCGGTAGGAAGCCGATTAAGCAAATAGTTTGCAGTGGCTATTGCTTTTGCCCAATATTGATTCAGAAGATGCTTCTCACTAAGCATTGCTCTAGCATTGTCTGCTAAAGTCCCATTCTTTCAATTGTCTTCGAATGCCGTGATTTCTGCAAAAGTTTATGACCTTGATCTTTCTGCCCGTCTGGTTTTCTACCATGGCTTTGAATTCTTAAAATCTGGAAAACACTTCATATTTCTTTTTTAGAAAGTAGACCCAACAATATCTACTGTAGTCATCGATGAAAGTCAAGTAATATAGTGAATCATTGATGCTGCGGGTTTGGGCATAATCCCATACATCTGTATGAATCAAATCAAGAATACCTCGTGCAGGAGAGGCACTTCTGACAAAATTGGTTCGCTTTTGTTTACCAAAGCAGCATGCTTCGCAAACTTTTCCAAGAAACTGTAGCTTAGGAATCCCAATTGCCATATTCTGATTCCTGAGATCTAACAAGTACTTGAGGTTGACATGACCATATCTCTTGTGCCATTTTCTTTATATCTAAAAAAGAATCCACTTGAAGAACAAATCAGGCTAGATAATGGACACCAATACGTAGAGCTTACAATTTTGAACATTTCACCTTTTTACAGAATAGCGATCCGAGCTAACAATGAAAAGTTATGGCCCAGGAAGAGTTTTAGGATTTAACCCTAACCCTACACCCAATCCTATAGAAACCCACTCCATCCCCTCATTCTTCTTCTTCCACATCTAGCCTCCATCCTCTTCCCCATTCTGAGCCCTACGTAAGAGTGTCCTCCCTCTCCATCGACCACCACCCTACTCCCATCCTCACCACCTCCCCTCCTCTCCACACACCCCTCTCCACCCCTTTGACGTACCTCCTTCCTCACAACCCCTCCTCCAATAGCCTCCCGGCGGCCGCCCCCCCCTCGGTTTTTTTTTCACCAAAAAGAAAAAAGAAAAAAAAGGAAAAACCCTTAAACTAACCCGAGGGTTAGTTAGCTTACGTGGATTAGGTTAAGCTAACATAGACTTAGTTAGTTCAATTGGGTTAAGTTAGGCTAACCTAGGCTTAGTTAGTTAGGCTACATGTATGCAAGGTTAGTTTTACTATCATTAGGTTAGTTCAACTATAGGTTAGTTAAAATTCAACTAGGTTAGGTTAACTAATTGAGTTTAAGTTAGGCTGACCTATGTTAGGTTAGAGTAACTAACATTCAGTGTAACTGCCAGTTAGAGTAATTGGCTAGTTACACTAATTAGCCAGTTAGACTAACCAACCTTACATCTTAAGTCCGTTCACACTATACTTTTAGCCAAAGGACCCCCCCACCAAAAAAGGGCCCCATTTTGCCCCTACTTTAAGGCATCGAAACTAATCCATTTAGTGGCCAAGCTGGACCTCATTTGAACCACGGTTTCACACACGGAAACACCATAGTATGGGGCAATTTTCTAGCCCATTGCACACCACTCTGACATCCCTAGCACTCGTTAATTCATGCCCCCATCGTGTGGGCCCCTTTTCGTACTAATTTGCTCATAAATTTTCGCTATGACCTCTGATTGACGATCTGTCTGCACTGGCACATTTCCCTACACACATGGGACAATCCTAGGCACATTATTAGCACAACAATCCCTACAACACTAACACATCTCGAACCCCCATAACACACAACACCTGCACTTACGACATAGGCACCCGTTCCACCTCTCACCAAATCTGCATGCAACTACGCTTCGACCAATGCCTCTGACAACCCTCTGCTTGAATTCCCCCCCTTGAAATTCAGCAAATCCCTTTGACTCCATGACACAGCATGGTAGAGATGCATCGCGATGATGGTGACCTTGAACTCGAAGCAGATGGGAACAATTTCTTTAACCCTTGTAACCATTTTGGCTGTAACAACAATAACAATCAAGGCAGGCACCCCTTGGGCAAACTCAAACTCCCTAAGTACAATGGTAGGGGAGATCCAGCCTGATTCCTCCAGCATTTTGATGCCGCATGCCGAGCTAGTGGAGATCAATCCAATGAAACCAAGGTTGCATGGTTCCCCATGGCCTTAACTGATGAAGCCTCAAAATGGTACCTAGACCTCCTAGTAGAAGACATAGCCACATAGGACCTGCTGTAAACAGAATTCAAAAGGTGCTTTCAAACAAAAAAACTACATCCTGCTCTCCAACTAAGTAAGCTCAAACAAGGTCGGCGAGAAGATGTATGCACATACTTGGGCAAGATGAAACACTTAATTGCCAAATGTGACCCATGCCCCAACCTTACGGCCTAGTTCATTGCAGGCCTAAGGAAGAAAATCCACAAAGACATGAAAAAGATTAGCAGTTACGAAACATTCAGTGATGCTCATGTGGCAACCATTGACATCGAGGATGGCATGACCGACTCTGACACCAATAGTGATGATGGAAGAGCCAGTGCATGAGATAAGCGCTCTAAAAAGGGAAAATCCGTGTCCACTGCCGAAACGTCTAATGAAGATTGCCTAGAGGCCATGACCATGAAGGTAAAATAAGAAATGATGCAGGCCATGGAGCAAAAGCTTCACATGTCAGCCACCACCTCAGACTTATCCATGCATCTACCTCCATAAAGCAATGAACAGCCAAGCTCATCCACATTAAGTCTCGAGCCTCACATAAAAGAAGCTCCATACCTGAATGTAAAGTGGAGAAGGCTCGATTTCAAGCACTTCAACAATGGGTACAAAAGGAACAAGCTCAATTTGAGGCTGAGAAGCAAGCAGAGATCCAATCCCTGACTAGGCCCCACCGAGTATTGATACTGTACTAGAGCCTTTGTTCCAACAACAGAATTCGCAACATAATGCACCTCCATGCCAACTTGAAGGAGCCGCACTCTCTAGCATTCTAATTTGTCATGTGTCAATTCCCATTGGAATCCTATTATGGAGAGTGTCCCAATCTCTAGAAGAGTTTCAAAGGCTGGATTGAACTCGCAAATCCCCCTCCACCTATGGAAGACATATAAGATATCCCTGTGCGGATGGGTGAGAGAGATGACATACGCAACATCATTGTGCCTTTGATCCATAAGGCATATGATGAATTCCAAGCCATAGTGGATGGTGGAGTAGGTGTAAATGTCCTATCCAAGGAGCTCTACGATGAATGGGATCTTGCACCAATGCAAAAGGCTAATTTCAGCATACGCCTTGCTGATGATTCACGGGCAAAACCCTTGGGAATAGTGAAATCATCCCTAAACGTCCCTTCCCTCTCACACACAACCTTGCGGTGATATTGATCCTTTTGCCAAACAATCTATGGGTTCATCTCAACAAAAGTCACACGAGTCCGCTTTTCCCTTCAATTCACAATCTTGGATCTCCCCAAGAAATCCTATCAAATCTTGCTTGGACATCATTGCGTGAAGCATTAGTTCTCCATGATTGGGGAACTCATAGACTAACAATCCAAAATCGCAACACCACAGTAAATGTCAATGTGGGGACAGGAGCAATAAAACCAATTGTGCCTAGAGTGTTGGATGAAACCTCTTCAACGACAATCTCAAGCAAATCAGATCCCCTGCAACAGCATGCCATAGTGGGGATACACAAAGCAATGTCAATAATTGGATCCAAGCATTGGCAACCATTGACTTCTACCATCCACTAGATCCCTCTCGTAGGTTGATGCTAAGGAATGCAGGTAGATCCTCCACTCACACATGAAGAACCAATCGATCTAGAGGTGCCATTCTTTATGGTTGACCTCGAGTGGAATAATGAACCTAAAGAAGATACCCATACCAATAAGGACTCAGATTTTTCTTGGGACCTTGAAACTAAGGCTGAGAATGCTCAATTTGAAGATCAAGTCTTTGACAATGACAACCATTCTGCATGCCCTAATGGCAATTGACCTTCCCAAAGTTGAAACTCCAAAGTTGAATAAAAGCAGAAGATCGCGCAAGAAAGCTGAAGGAGGATATCGCCGCAAAGCCAAGGTCCAACACTTCAATGAGTTCGAACGAGTCCAAATCGAATTGTATCTTACCAAGCCAGCTCCCTCAAAATATGAGCCACCTCCTCTTGAATGGTCCCCTGATGGACTTGAAGGAGTATGCATAGCAAATGAACCCTTACTTGGGAATACTTTGCCCATGGAAAAGTTACCCCATAGTTCCCAACGTAAGAAGTTTTGAAAGTATAAGCCGCATGTGCGGATGAAGCTCGATAAAGAGACTTTAGAAAAAGAAAGTCTACAGGAGCCTAAAAAATTGGTTAATAATACTATGCCATCTAGTACCCATAGCACATGTCAGGCTAGTTCAACACCATCAGAGGATGATCTTCGAGAAGTGCCGAAGTACTTCAAGAACTACACAAGTGGTAGTGTCCCCATAGCAATGCCAAGACCACTAAGAGAATTTGAAGTTTAAGAAACTGATAGCATTGGAGAGACTCCAATCTATGAGGGACCAGTAAAAACTTGCACAATAAACCTCGCCCCTGTAGGGGTGGAAGAAAAATTGGTTTTCATTGGGAAATAGCTTACACAAGAAGATGAAACAAAGCTCAAAGCACTCTTAATGGAATACCGAGACTGCTTAGCATGGTCATACAAGGAAATGAAAAGAATTTCACCAAAAATGGCAATACACATGATACCTATAAGGGAAGGTGCCCACCCTACGGTATGTGGACCTTATCAAACAAATCCAAAATATGGCACCATGGTTTATGCACAAACTAGAAAAACTCTTAGATGGCAGATTTATCTATGAGATCGAGCGCACTGATTGGGTTTCCCCTACCCTTGATAGAAATAGTGTTGGAAAAGGTGGCAGGATCCGAGATATATAGCTTCTTGGATGGCTTCAGTGGCTATAACCAAGTACAAATTGCTCATGTTGACCAATCAAAAACAACATTTGCTATAGAATGGGGCATATTTGCCTATAGAGTCATGCCATTTGGACTTTGTAATGCCCCGATCACACTCCAGAGAGTCATGTTCACAACTTTCAAGTCATTTCTAAATAAGTTTCTACAAGTGTTCTTGGATGATTTGTGCATCCACTTGAACAAAATAAACCACTTCAAATGTCTTGAAGCAGTTCTAATCAAATGTAGGGAGTAGGGCATCTCCATAAATCCAACAAAATGCCACTTCATGGTCACCGATGGAGTTGTTTTGGGACACATCATTTTTCAACATGGGATTGCAGCTGACATGGACAAAATCAAAATCATCATGGAATTTCCTCCTCCTACAAATTCCAAAGGTGTACACTTTATGGGACATGCCGGCTATTATAGAATATTTATCTTGTGGTATGCCATGATAGCCAGACCACTTTATAAATTATTAGTGGAATTCTTATGGATAGAAGAGTGTGACCAAGCCTTTGAGCTTTTAAAGTGGCGCCTAATCACAAAACCCATCCTGATATCTCCCAATTGGGATATTGATTTTCATGTTCATATTGATGGCTCCAAGTATGCAATTGGGAGTGTGCTTTTCCAACCTAGTGAACATAAGAAAGACTACCCATTCTACTTTGCCAGTTGACAACTCAATGATGCAGAGATCAACTACACCACCACGGAAAGAGAAGCCCTAGCAATGGTGTATAGTGTTAAGAAATTTCAACACTATCTATTGGCAAATGATTTTGTCTTCTACACCGACCATCAAGCATTGCTTTATCTTGTGAATCGTCTGTGTACAACAAGAAGAATAACGAGATGGCTCCTCTTGCTTGAAGAATTCAACTTCAAAATAGTGGTTCGCAAAGGTGCCCAACAGTACATTGCCAATCATATGTCTTGTGTCAAGTCAAAAGAAGAATATATTGTAGTAGAAGATGACTTGCCAGATGCCACACTATTTTAGATAGGTGTTGCTCCAGATTGGTGTGCAAATATCATTGGGTACTTAATGGCAGGAAGACCACCCCCTGAAATGAAAGTAGTGGATGCCAAAAAAATAATTTCAAAAGCTGCACCCTATCAACTCATTGCCGGACAACTATACAAGATGGGCAAGGATCAAGTTTTAAGAAGATGTGTAATGCCTCATGAGATCATGCCAATCCTGAGTGAAGTCCATGAAGGCATTGTAGGAGGAAACTTCCAAGGGGAATCCACATCAAGAAAAGTCCTCCTCGCAGGCTACTGGTGGCCAACACTTTGGGCAGATGCTTATGAATATGTCAAAGGCTATGATGTATGCCAACGGACTATTAAACCACAACACAAGGTCTTCAATCCCCTAACAATAGTTGCTGCACAAAAACTATTTGAAAAATGGGGGATTGATTATGTAGGTCCCATCCATCCAGCAGTAAAGGGAACACATGCACACTACATCATTGTGGCCATTGATTACTTTACCAAATGGGCTGAAGCTAAAGTAGTCAAAAAGGCAGATGCCCAAAGCACAGCATGATTCTTATACGAGAATGTCATCATCTGATTCAGATGCCCCATTGAAATTGTGTCGGATAGAGGCACGCATTTTATCAATGAGGTAATCCAAGAACTCTTGTTTGGCTTTATGGTAATCCATAGTAAAAGCACACCCTACTACCCCCAAGGGAATGGACAGGCCGAATCCACCACCAACAAAATATTATGCATTATCCTCACCAAGGTAGTAGAACCACAACATTCTGATTGGGTAGAGAAACTAAATGCAGCCTTATGGGCATACTGAACCACACTCAAGGTACAAGGAATACACCTTTTCAATTGGTGTACGGCCTTGAAGCTGTGGTCCCATTCGAATTTGTAATACCAAGCCTGTGCATAGCAGTACATGAATGCATGGGAGATCATGCATCCCTAAAAGAAACACTCTATCAATTGGAGAAGCATACAGAGACTAGATTAGTCACCTACCATGTGATGACAATAGAAAAATGCATAAGAAAGGCATGGTTTGACAAAAATCTTAAAGCCAAGACATCAAGGAAGGTGACCTGGTCTTGTCATAAAATGCCAAAGTACAGAAGGAGAAACTCAAGTATCTAGGTCAAGGATCCTATCGAGTAAGAAAAATGAATCCCATCAGAGTTGTGTTGCTAGAAACATTGGATGGAGTCCAATTCAACACAACCATAAATGGGAGCCAACTGAAGTGCTACTACTTCAACACGCAAGCCATTCTCGACAAAAATGAAGATTTAGGAAACACAAGTCTTCCTTAGTTAGTATTAGATTGTATCCCAAGAGCTCACTTGCATATGTACGTTTTTGCACATATAAGTAGCATCAACCGATTTCAACCTAGGGCTCAGAAGTGATGCCTGAGTCCTAGCTGCCCTATGAAATCCTAGAAACAACAAAAAAATCACAAAGTTAGTCCCTACCTAGTTACTAGGTCATGTGCACTCACACGCTTTCGCTTAGACACATAGTCAATTGCATGAATAATTGTGCCACACACTTTCATTCCACACTCTCAAAGCATGTGTAAAAATAAGAGCTCTCATAATACACACACAAATGTCATACCTGCATGCCAACTAATCTAATGATCAATGGTAGACCATATGAACATGGATGCAAGTTCAGAAACAATACCGCCACTAAAGAGGATGCGAAGAAAGAGCCCATCGCCTCAGCCATGAGACCCCCTCCAGAGTTCACAACCATCTACCTCCTCTCAACCACGGCGATCACATGAATTTGTGGTTCAGAACGATAGCTCTGAGGAGGATTCTGTGCATGACATGGAAACATAAGAAGAACAAATGCCACCCCAGTCACCAGCGGCCTACACAAATATTGACAGGGCCCAGTCCTTGGAACTTGTGTGGCCACCTACATAGACTTATGCTATTTCCAATGCAACAACATCTTTCTTAGAGCAAAGGGGTCTGGCCAGTTTGTATGAGAGCCTAAAATCCTTGGAGGACAGTCCTATAATTACCATGTACATCAGGGACTTTCTCCATTCTTACCACTCCAGCGATGCACAGGTTAGCAAGTATGGCACCATCACTATACATCAGAGTCCACTCAACATTATCCTCGATAGTACAATAATTCAAAGGGCCTTCTCACTCCCAACTCAAGGTGCAAAATACCCTACAAGGCCTGCCCATGCTAAATTTCTCAAAATATAGCCTCTCCTCGCCAAGGGCACAAAGTTCCATAGGGACGGGATATTACTTTGCACCATCATTAACCCTCACCTCATGAAAGCAACACAATTCCTATCCACAATCCTAGGGGTTAAGTGCAAAAACAATTGACCCCTTCCACTCCATACATTTGTTTCGTTGAGTAGAAAACTAAAACAAGATTGGATTATCCAGCACACTGTCATCTTCTTCACAAAGAAACTCGATGGTTCATTAGGCCAAAAATGTAAAATTCCACACTTATTGGCTGTAATCATCAATAAAGAGCTACAGGAATGAGAATTGACTCTGTCCGAGTCACCAAAACCTATTGAGGAGTTGGACATTCCCTTCTCACCAGCATGAGAGCTGTCACCAACTTCTCGTACTATCACATTGGAAAATGCGGATACCTAAGAAGAAATGCCGATTTTGGAGGTCAGAATTGAGGAATTGCCCCACGAGATGCTACAGCTCGGCACAAATTGCAACCAATATATCTCCAACAATAGCCATAGCTAGAGCCTGAGGCTACATCAGCACCAACACTGCCCATCAACGCCATGCCAGCCCATGAGCCATAAGGGGAGCTAGTGCCAGATCAATACTATGACTATTGTACCCAAGTGACTAACTTACCATTGGAACAACCACCAACAAGTACTACAGAATCATCAGGATGGCTGCATGGACACCAATTGTATTAGTAGTATCACCAATCCTCATCAATGTTTGTCGTTCTCCATCATCAAGCTAGAAAAATGCTTCAAATGTCAGAACTATTCACTAGCTTGGCCAAGGAGGAACATGCACGAGAATTGGAAAGGCAAACTGTAGCAACAATCGAAGACGAATTCCATGGAATCGCGCTAGATAATGCGAAATAGTACTAAAAGCTAAATAGTACTACTAAATGCTAAATAGTGCTGAATACTACTAAATGCTAAATAGTGCTAAATAGTACTAAAGTTTAGATAGTGCAAAATGTTAAACATTGCTAAATGCCGAATAGTTTTAAATCCTAAATATTTCTAAATCACATAAATAGTACTATTTAGTACTAAATAACTAACTTCAAATGTTCAGCATGTACAATATTATATTACTCTATTGAGTAATAAGTAATAAGAAAAAAAGAGTGAAGAAAATATACCTACTTTGTTAAAGCCCATGGCAGCCAACCATGCATTTGACACCAATACATTGCAGGATGGATGAATACATTGCAAGTTCTCAAAAAAATGGAATGTTGCACACATGATGTGGTATGTGTGTAAGCATGGTGCAAAAAGCACATCAATAATTTCTTGAGAAAATCCAAGCCCACAGAAAACACACCTGCACATTTATTGAAAGGGTAAGTATACACTACTTGTCCTTCCTCTACTCGTGCTGCCATGATTACTGCTCGACAAACTTATACTGCATATGACTTGTAGAAGTAAAATTTTGGCCAGCCCTCCTAGGTATAATTGGGCGATCTTATGAGCTAGCTTTCGCTCAAATTTGAGCTCTCTTAGAGTAGTGCTTTAGGAGAAATCAACAAAAAACTAGTCAGGATTGAAGCAGCTTGTACCAATGACCTAGCACAACATTTTGTCCATCCTTGGATAAGGATACTCTCTATGGCATATGTCCTTCATTTTTGCATAAAAAGCCCTTTTAATAGCTCTTATAGTAGCTATGCAAATTCAGCCCTCCAAGTTGCTACTATTTTTGGGTCAGATTTTTGATAGTTTTGGTTCTTTCATACTTGCTTAATCACCAAAAAAATTGGGGCTTTTCACTTTGCTTAGTTCCTTTCATGGTTTTCAGTTGGTTCTAGCCTTGTAAGAGAGTAGACATTGCCAAATCAAGGTCAAGGCCCTCTCATCTATCCTAATGGGCACTCAAGCCAAAAGTAATATGGACACTAGAAGGATGCAAAATGCTCTCTCAAAGCACAATGAAAAGTTTTGCAATGCCAAGATGAAGGATAAACCACGTGATTGATGAGCCTCTACAAAGCATTGGCATTTGGACATCAACTTGGACTCTTTCATCGACATCAACATGGTGGTCAAGAATATGCACCTTATTGAATATATCATTCTACATTTGTGGACCAAACACAATGGTAGCATGGAATTAATGTCAAAAAAGGATTGCTATCTCCAATATATATATACATATACATATATACATATATATATTTATTTATTTATATTTATTTATTTATTTATTTATTATTATTTTTTTGTGTGGTCAATAAGGGTCTCTGCTTTGGGATGTCCCCCTTAAATGACTGTTAGTCTTATGTGTGAGATGTGGTCAATAAGGGTTCTCTGCTCTGGGATGTCCCCCTTAAATGACTGTTAGTCTTATGTGTGAGATTTACCTTGTCAGATCTATGGGAACTTCCCATACATAGTCATTGTTCAATCTCCCAATTGTAAACCAAGAGACCAAATTCAAAGTGAGATCATGTTGGGGTGAGGATGTCCAAATGAGTCTACTATCAATGCAACTAGAGTGAGTTCCACGTTAGGATCATCATGAGTGTTGTTGAGGTGGGCAAGCCATGAAGTTTCCCAAGGACTATTGCTAGGGTTGTGAGGCCATCAATTTGTGGGGGGTATGTTGGGACAAATTGATGTAATGGGTTTATACCAAGGGGTACAAGGTGAATGTCTATTTTTGTGTGAACACATATGTGTGTGTAGGTGTGCCTGAGTTAGGTGTGATTGAGTGAATCTAGGAGTGTGGTGTGTGATTGAGAGATACTAGTAGAAATTTTTGGATCTAGATGCTATACTAAGCTCACATATGATGCCATATGGATGTAACCAGTGCCTATATATTGGTCGTCTCTCTTATGAATAAACACGCTTTTTCATCATCTTTTGTCTACACCATGTTTCCATCAATGCTCCAATAGTGATGACCATGAAGATTTCAAACATGGATATATAGTCACATGACTTGAGCGAATAAAGGACCCTCGTTCAAATTGAAGATGATCTCTTCTTATAGCCATTGGTATTGTTCTTCCGCTAGTACATCTAAAGCTGGAAGGTCCCTAAGCAAAATTATCAATAGCCAAAAAAAATGCATGGTGAATGTCTGGATCCAAAGAAGATGCGAATGTCATGTTGAACTCTTCCATCTAGATAGCTAGAGTTAGGGAAGAGCCAAGTGTTGGAAAATCAAAGTGTGGGAAGTTGTAGGTGATGTTAGGATCCACTTCTTGCATCTTCTCAAAATTGGGCCAACTCTAGTGTGTCGGTGCAGTGGCATAAAGGTTGGGTCAATTCTCCATTAGAGCATTGTGCAACAAAAGGTCATCAAGAATGCTGCATGGTTCAAACATTGGAATCTCCATTGAGGCTAGAGACACGCATCATTGTCCACTTTGGGTACCATCTTTTAATCCGATTGTGTTTAGCCTCCCTAAGTATGTCAATCGTGTTCTCGCTACTGCCACTTGTGGAAGCTATGTTGAATAAGCTCTATAAGGGCTCTCACCTCCATAATATCTTTTCTTGAGAGGCGAAAGCTTTGTAGCTTTCCTTTTCATCAGTTTACATCCACCACATTATCAATCAATTTGAATGAGGTGATGGCCTCATACCATGTTTCATGGTCGATTGTGGAGTCTTGCAGCTAGTCCTATTCTTCTAGGGGTTGCTATGCCAATTCTTCCTTTGGTTCTTCTTCATAGGGCCCTTTGAGATTTGAGAAGAGCATGGGATTGAGTATGTCATGTCTTGGTCATGGACTTCAGTGGGATAAGCTACATGGGAGTCATCAAACTCGATAATGCTAGTTTGAAGCATATTCTGTAGGGCTTGCATAATATTAGTATATAGGACACCAATGTTAGTTGGTGGGTACTGTGACATGAAGTTGGGGGTAATAAACTTCACGCACCTCTTCACTTCCTGCTGCTTTCAAATTGAGTGTTTCGAATTGAGTGATAGAGATATTCATCACTGGGAAAGGGACATTAAAAAGAATCTTTTATACCAAGAGACCACACCATACTATCCTCCCTTATATGAGAATGAATATGGTAACATCCCAAGTGATGTTGTACTCAAGCATAGGGAGAAGGAAAAAATCAGTGGAGGCCATAATCTCAGCAAGCCGGTCTGTGCCAAAGAGAAGAGCGATACGTTGTTAAAAGAAGATCTTGCAGATCAACATGACATGAACTAATATATATATAGGAGTTTGAAGGGGCTGATTAGGTTGAATGGGTAGGTTCTGGGAAAACATTGCACCTCCTTTATAGATACCTTTACAATTAGCTCAAAACACTCTCCAAAATATCATAAGACATAGAGACCCATAACTTTCAGCAAAGAAATGATGTAAATTATTCATTCACATATTGAGATGTGCCTTGAAATGGGCTTTTCTCTGATATAAGTTTCATAAGAAACAGAGAAGCAGTCAGAAAGATATGGGCAGTTTACTAGATGGGGGTAAAAACTGTCTAAAAAAGAAACAGTCATACACAGAGAGTCATATATTTTTGGTTTAACATCTACTATAATAATTGAAGAAAGATGATGCTCGTTGAAGAGGGCTTTGCGCTGATATAAGTTTCGTCCAAATCGAACCACCGAGCGAAAAGTTATGAGCAAAATACTAACAGGGGGTCAAACTGTCATGAAAAACACCTACTCCCTCTACTGGTGCCAACTTGGGAGAATACTACCTCCATGCTTAGACTTCATCAATGGTCCAAGTCCCATAGAGGTCGCCTAGGAGGGAAGAAAGAGCCCCCTTTGTGACTTGGGAAATAGATAAACCATGTATGCACAATGAGCAGTCGAATAGACAACGCTTCTGAGCACTTTGGAAGAGAAAGCAATGGAAAAAAAGGGAAGAGACACTCAAGAGAGAGAACCTGAAGTGACCTTCATTATTAATAGATTGAGACTCCACTCCAATGCAACTCAAGATACTACAAATACAAGGGAGAAGAAGAAGTTTCATACATACAAGAGGGAGCGAAAGCTCCAAGACTACTCATAGAGAGAGAATGAACTAGAGAGAGATGGACTCAAGAGTCTACATAAGAGAATATCTACAAGAGGGAGAGAAGGCTCATGGAAGAGGCTTGAGGAGATGAGAGCTACAACAACATGTGGCCTAATGGTGAAAGAGATGATGAACAAGGGAGAGGAGGGCTCCTTTTATAGAGATTTTATCACCCTCCTTCACCCATTTACAATTGCTACATGTAGATTCCTTTCCCCATCAATCACATAAGCCCATATGTCACCATCCATGTTCTTTTTTGCTACTCTTGCCATGTGTCCCATCAAAAGATGCTCAAGACTCTTAAAATATTAAGAAAGTCAAGAGTCTCCCCACATGGAGCCCATAGGAACCCTCTCTTTTCCATATGTCCACATCCTCCTTATTCCACATGGGAATTCTAGAAGGATTCCTCTTGACTCCACACTCCTCCACATGCCTTCCACATGCTTGGCATGTGGATTCTCTTATATTATTAGAACACACGGACATGAGCCCACCTCTTTATATGACTCACTCTTCCTATTTCCCCAAGGTCTTTACCCTATTGTTGTCAACCAATTTGATGCGATAAGGAGAGGTATTTAAATCAACATCTATCATGGTCTTCTCACTCATGACATTAATCGATGCACCTCCATCAATGTACACATTAGAAATCACTTGACCATCAATGATCACATCAACCATAGGTACATCATCACCAACATCTATATCTACGTTTTTAACAATAGGAATGGTACTTTTCTTCTTTTTCTTCTTTGACACTCTTGTGCTTGCTAGCTTTCCCCATTCCTTCCGTAGTTTTGGAGACAAAGTAAGTAATTGACCAAAGGTGATATGAGCTTCCTTTTCTTTAAAGTCGGATAACAAGTCATAGCTTCCAATGCCTTGTCCTAAAGGAAAGTGTGACTGGCTAATTCTCATTCGAGATGCCTTCTTTTTCTTACTATGGTGTTCCTCTTCCTGATGTTCCTCATCTACTTCTTCCTTACTTTCTTCTTCTTCTTTTTCTTGAGAATCACCGCTCCACTGTTATAGTCAAAAACTACCCAAAGACTCAACTCTTCTTCACACCAAGTTGCCAATGCATGAAACAATCCGCAATCTATCATTGTGCTTGCTGCTGGCATTGTCGATTCACCAACATATTCAAGAGTGCAAACATAAAGGATATGATCATCACCTTCCCAATCTTCTAGTTCTCTTAAACGAGCTGCAATCTCTTCTAATGGAGTTCTTCTAGGCATCTTCTTTATCACATCAGAAAACACATGCCCATACGGGGCTTATACTAGGCACAACATGCAATCCATTACACCCAAGACTATTTAGTAAGGTGGGATGAATCCAATATCAAACATACTCCGCGTCTCCACCAAAAGATGTGACATGAAGTTGGGGGTAATAATCTTCACGCACTTCTTTACTTCTTGCTGCTTTCGAATTGAGTGATAGATGTGGGGGTTAAAGGTCACTGTGCCTTAACCCCGGTTATGTACAATACTCAAACACATATATAAATGAATGAAAAAAAAGATTAGGGTGGTTCTGCACCCACCAAACTTGCATGGCTCTCTATCTCTCTCTCTCCTTCTTCCGTTCTTGCTTCCGTTGAGAGCACTCTCAACTGGTATCAGAGCCCGGGTGATCTAGCTGAGCGTGCGTGAATGCTTGGAAGCTCAGCAGCTCTGTGGGAGGAAGGAGAAGCTCTGTGGGAAGCTTTGTGGGTGACTTTACTTACATCCGAGTGTGCAGAGACCTTGGAGAAACCTTTGGAAAAGTCACTTTGGCTTTGCGAAGTGGTTTTGAGAGCCTGTTAAGAGCTTTCAAAGAAAAAGTCGTTTTTTGAGCTTTTTCCTGTTCCGTTCGATGACAGAGACTCCGTATTGACTTCTAGAGGCAACTATTGCTTGCTTTTGGTGTCCACATTACTTCAGGAGCTTGGAGACACCTTCATTCTTGAATCTGGGATCATTTCAGTGGATTTCTAACTCACTGTGTCAGTTCCTGCGTTTTTTGCCCGGGTGTTGGAACTCAAGTTTGGAGCAACCATTTGCAGATCTGTCAGTTCCGGTGGACTCAGGAGGTCCTAAAACTTCTATGTTGCTCATCATTCACACTCCAGTAGTGGAGTTTACAAATAGCTCTGTTTCCAAAAACGTTTTTCAGTCCGTGTGTTGGACCCAGTGATTGAGACCACGGTTTCCAAAACCGTCTGTCCCATTGCATTCCGGACGCCCAAAAACCCCTACACCTCAAATTCTTGGAGTGCCGTGTAAGCCGTTGCGTTATGGTAGTATAGCTTGTAGTCTTTGATATTGTACCTAAATTGAGAGTGCAGTACTATTCCTTGCAACTACTTGAGCCAGTCTTGTCCAACAGTTGAAAGCCTCATTACCTATACCCCATGCATTAAGAAGTTGTGTACTTTAGCTATGGCCTGGATCTTGTGCTTATAAAGTATGCACATTGTAGATTGTTGTGCGGAGGACTCTGGTTCTTGTTCCATTTGGCTTGGTAATGGAATTGAGATGGTATAGGAGGAGGAAGGGGTAATTGATTGAAGGAGGGCAAAGGAGATCTCAGTGAGTTCTTTAGCAAAGAATAGGTCGTGAGTGGATATTGAATGGGAGGAGATGGTGGACATGTAGGAAAATGGCAAGCAGAGGTGTTTGCAGAAGCTTTTGGAGGCTATGAGAATTTGAAAGAAATATTGATAGAGTTTCAGTATGATAAAAAGTTAGGTCGTGAAATGAGATAGGCTACTTAAATAGGGAACCTAGTGAAGTAGCGAGTCAGCTTTAGCAACAAATAGCACAACTGGCTCTATTAAGGTAGCAAGTAGTGTTAAGGGGGAGTTATAGCAGTGACTCAGTGTTAATAAAGTAGTGGGAAATGTTAATTATAGTAGTGTGACTGGTGTTATTTTTAGCAAAGTGGGTAGTGTTATTTTTAGCACAACGGGAAGCATTATTTTTAGCGTAGTAGGCAAGAAGTCATCACATTACCTATATAGCAACAAATTGAGGTAGTCGTTGTGTTATCAATCATTGCATTAAGGTTATAGCAACAACTCAACTTTTGAAGACCCTAGTGATGATTTGACTGTTGGACCAACCTAGTTGGACTTTACCTCAGCCCATGCAAGTACAATTTGGCAGAAGAAAAGTGAACAGTATGACCCTGTCCATGTGTTGGTGTGTGACTGACTTAATGCTTGAAATGTGAGTAGACCCATGAAGCCTAGTCACATAACTGGGATGGGTTGAACTGATACAGGGTGGTGGATTGAAGTGTACATGATTGAAGACTGACTTGACTCTGCTCTTATCTCACCTAAGACTTAGACTTGCTATTTTCACCTAGATCAGGTGCATGGATGGTGGACTAGAAGCATTAAGTTTAGAAGTACCTAGCATCTCTCCAAGTGGCATATTTGCTCATCGCACCTATGAAGAGTGTGCATGAAGCCTGTAGAAGTGTTTTTGCATGTTTGTTGGTATTGACTTCCATTGACTGGAGCACCTCTAGAGTTTAGCATAGACTTGAGGAATCCATTGGTTTCCAGGTGTCTCGGCAAGAGCATTGTGATGTGCCTCAGATGTTAGTGCCATAGAGATAGTAGCAAGTTCTTGTGGATCAGTCCCCACTTTAGAGTCAAGTTCTTATGGGACTACCACATATGTTGCCTTTGCAGACGTTGATGCTGAAGCTAATTGTGTGCAAGGTACTTTGAAACCCATTGAACTTCAATCTTTGCCTTAAGTGCACCTTAAGTGCAGTAGGTTCTTATGTTACTACCCCCTTTTTAGAGATAGGTTCTTGTGTGTAAGTACCACCACTCAATCTACCAATCCCTATAGCATAATGACTTGGGGATACAAGGGTGTGTCCCATGGCTTTACTTTTCTGTATTGACCCTAAAGATCCCAATAGTAGGTTCTTATGTTACTACCTCTATATGAGAGGTAGGTTCTTGTGTAACTACTAGGGCCTGGCCTGCAAATAATGTAGGACATTGCATGGTATCACCTAAAATGGTGTGTGCCTTGGACACCCATATGAATTTGTTGCCCTAAAAGAACCCTGATCTTCCAATAATTACTTCAATATCCATCTAGAGTGGTGCTTTCATTGACCCTTTGTTGGCTGGCATCTACTTGCATTCTTCCTCCTCAGGCATGTAGCTTTAGTTTTCGTGGATGCAACAGGATCTTTCTTAGTCGGACTTGGGAAGGGAACCATGAGTACTTCGGGAGGCAGTACTAGTTTGCCTTTATTTTGTGCTTGATATAGCTGAGGTTAGACCCTCATCCTTCTTGGGTGCAATGATAGTTGGAGCTAGGATATGGGCTGCATTTGATGGGGAAGCAAATTGTGGAAGCGTGGGGTCCATAGTCTACTTTCCAGCCTTTGCACTTCATAGGATGTCATAATGGCAACCTTGTCATCAATGAGACCACCAATGTGTGACCGTCATTAGTTAGGATAGCCCTTCGTTCATGCCAATCAATCTGGCAATTGGCTGGCCACCAACATCGGGTCCTTCCCAGAATTACATGTTCATCCATGGCACCTACTAGCATAGGATAGAATCGACTTGCCTCACAATGGTTGTTAATAGACAAGGGAATTTCAATACAACCAATAGCATGGAATATCTCATGGGATGAACCATAACAGATGTGGGTTCTAAGGTTACCTTGAAGGTTAGGAGCTGAGTACACATGTTGTATGAGATCAAGTTATGGCTGGCACCCCGGATCAATGAACACATCGGGTAAGTAGATGGTTTCCTTGCACAATTGAAAATCGGCTCGCACCTTTGTGGGAGCAGTTGTCAAGTCTTCCATGGTGTGTGACCCTTCCATGGATGCTTTATAAATAGATATAAATCTCAAATTCTTTGCCTTCACCTGACGTGCTCTATCTTCTTGTTTAGCCTACCGCTTCGTGTGAGCAACCTCCAATTTCAATTCCTTTTCCTAATGAATGGCTTGTAAAGTCTGCAATGTTAAGGGATGGTAGTGGTGTTTAAGCTTACTACCATTAATGTAGCCGTCCACCATTAAGGGTTGCAATTCTACAAGAACCCTGAGGTGTAATATCCACCACTTGTTGATATGCACCCAGCTTCTCCACTTTTATATTGTAGGCACCCATTATCCTTGTCTCATTAAGATTTTCAAGCTCAATTAACCGCTCTAGAATGGCTTCATCAAATATGCAATCCCTAGCTGCCAGTCTAAGGCTAGGCATGATAAATTCCATGGGCATTCCTACTTCCACCCCAAACACAAGGCTAAAAGGTGTGCAATTTGTCGCTACCTGTAGGCTATTTGCTAGGCCCATAGTGTGGCAGCGAGTTTTTTGCTTGAGGTAAAATGGGGTGGACTTTCGGTGCACTATAGGGAAGTCACTCTTTAATTTTCTAATTGTATCATTCATGAAGTGTGTCCCTCTATTGCTCATAACTTGAGTGAAAGACCAAAGCATAATATCATGTTTTTGTATAGGGATTTGCAGTGGCTCTGGCATCCACTAACCTAGTGGCCTTGACCTCTGCCCATTTAGTGAAGTAATATGTGGCCACAATAATATAACGGCCTTGGGTCCCTTTCGCGGCGGGACTTATAGGACCAATAAAATTAATTCCCTACTTTTCAAAGGGCTGATCAGTGAGGACTCTGGTCAAGGGCATGTCATTTAGGATGGTTTTACCTAGAGCAGTTCTACATTAGATCTTAAGTAAATACTTCCATGAAGAACTCTAACACAGAGTTAGAATACAATCTGCTACAAGTCAAAACTAATTGCAACTCAAAAATACATTGTCTCCATTCATTTATCATTGTCAGATTATAGCAAAAGATTACAGTAGAATTGATAGACAAAACATCATTGCAATCCGATTCATCTCAAAGTTCTATTCTATTCACAAGATTCTCTAGCACGAGTCTAGTAGTTACATGCAAATAACTGAATAACCACTTTAGGGCACTAACCATGACAACCAAACCCTCTAGGTATTATTTAGTATTAGAGTTACTTATAGGTGCCTAGTTAACCCCTAACACCAAGCACTTCCGGTAGATAGGGGATTTTATTTGTCAAAAACACGTAGACCCAAACCCTTTACATCAAGTATTCCTTGTAGAAGTTAAGATCAATCCCCAAGCTATCTTTCATAGTGATGAGTTCAAAGTCTTTAGCACTATTGCCTTTTGTAGACTGTTTTGTGACATTAGTCTTAGAAGGTTCCTCTATCTTCTTCATCTTAGTAAGCCATTTCCGTATTGTAGATAGACATTCCTTTTTCATTTTCAAACGTTTAGTAAGCTATTGCACCTCCTTTTCTTTTGAAGCTTATAATTTTCAAACTCTTTTTTATATTGTTTCAGCTCCCTGACCTGGTCCCCTTTCTACTAATAAGCATCAATTTTTTCTTGCAATTTTGCTTGTTCTTCTGTAAAGCTTGCATTTGAGCTGACTACCCTACATGCATCTCATCTTGCTATTCTTCAAACTGTATTAAGACCTTCATGGCATGATCCACTTCTACTGCAGACACTTTCTCAAACAACTGTATTGCACAAACTTCTATTTGTGTTGTATTCTGCTGCACCACTAGTTCAGATGCTACTGGTAAAATACAATCAAATTGTTCTCTGAGATTAGTTGACGGTGCTTTCTTTACATTAAGCTTGATCTTTCTTTCCTTTCAAGTTTCTTGCATATTCTTCAATAGTTCACTACCTCCAATCGGTACATCCCACAAACTATGTGCTAAACTCTTTCCAAACACCATCTTGTGTGCTTCCTTAGTAGTATATTTGGCCTCTTTTAAGTCTTCAACTACTTTCCAATTCTCCTCATCTATTGATGCCTTCTGCATGCATGTATCCCTTTTCACCTTGGTTCTAATTTCTGCATTCCTTCTGGCATCTCCTTTAAAATTACTGAAGATCTCTTCCCATACTCAAACAAAGCTATAATGAAAGAACCAACTTTAGAATGATTATTGGTACCTATTAAAGTTTTCTTACTAACCTCCGTCATCATCTTATTGAAGATAATGTTGGCCCATGAAATATTGTAACCCTTCTCAACTACTCTCAACACCGAATAGCTCTCCCTTGACATAGTGTTGGACTTGACAAGCAATTGGACCCTCTTGAGGTGCCATTTGAGCTATTGCCTTCTCATAGCATCTTGAACATTGTACATCAAAAAATAACTCTTTGCTATTGCTGGTTGACCAAACTCCCAAAGCATATTAGCCTAGACATCCTTATCATAAGCTATTTCTTCTTGAATCAATGGAACCCGAAACACCTGAGATATAATTCCTAGGTTTGCCACCATACCTGGAGCTATAAGTCCTCCTGTCTTCTGAAATTCTTCATACTGAACTATTGCCTCAAGTTGCACCTTCCAAACGTTCCATGGTAAACCGGTGTACTCCATCAAACATACCTCCCCCAACCAATTCAAATGGAACTTCAGGTCGAGTGAAATTCAAAAAAAATTTTAACGCACTTAGCTCAAACGGTTTCTTCATTGATGGAGAAATAGTTTCCTCCATAGAATTGTCTTGTTCTTCTTGATAGTCATCTGTGCTTTTGGCTCTAGCTCAACTATCTCCTTGACCTGCGGACTCTTGCACATTGGCTACAGTGCACAATTCCCATGTTCACTTCTATCTCAGCAACCTCACTCAACAATTGTAAATCAGTCTCTTCCACTCCAATGACTTCTGACAACAATCGAAGATCTGCATAAGGAATACAACCCTGTGAAAACAAAGCCAAGCTACCATCCATACAGTCAGCACAAATCACCACACTCCTCAAGATTACAGTCGATTTCACTTCAACAAGTCCAGTAGTCTAAGAGCTCTCCCACGCACAAGTCTAAGAATGCATGCGCCAATGTACTAAATTATGATGTCACTGTCAATCATCACTTTGTTGGATAATTGCATCCCTTGGTCGACTGCTCGATCCATGCAAAATATCATCTCCAAGCGACCCTTCCATATGACCACTTCCTCACCTCATGCCAAATATCACCTCCACGTACACATGTACAATACTTGTTATGATCATAGTCAGACCTGTGTCGAACATAAGTTGGAACTCCCTTGGAATCAGATTCACATCGAATCATCTGCAAGTCGGACAACCATTGGATCATCTTCATGTCAGACTCAAGCTAGATCATCTGTGTGTTAGCAAATGGTTAGAACTCAAACTTGTTGGAGTCAAACCGTCATACAGTCACAAACTGCAACATTCGTCATGTAGCCCTCTATTATTTGCTTAATTCTCCAAGAACACTGCCACAATCTTCTCATACATGAATGAAACCATTCTAACATTCCACCATACTAAGAAACAAGGGAGTCAGATTTCCATCGGATCTATGAAACCTGCTAGCCCTAACTGTCTGCATTACTTTTGTATTCTCCACCTGACAAATGCAAATCATTACTGCTCCCATACTTGTGTTTTCACATACATTGGCTCCAACCACCTTCTGCTTTGGTTGAGTTGGATCATTCCCAACATATGGTTTAAGCCTAAAACCATTGACCAGCTTAGGAAAAGTATTGCCATGCAAGTCACTTACTAGAAATGTTCCTTGATTGAGTACTTCCACAATTCTATAAGGTCCATCATATCCCAATCTCAATTTTTCTGGATGAGGTCTAAGCTTAGAATTATACATCAACACCAAATCACCCCTTTTGAATAGTTTGAATTTTATATTCCTATTAATCCAAGCTTATCTTCTTCTGTGAATGATATCCGAAATGCCTAGACTAATAATTCTACCTCATCTAACTTCAACAATTGCTGAATTTTGAAATTCATAGATTCTTCAAGAGATAACTTATGTTCTGTAGCAATCCTCAAGCTCCCCACAATGAACTCCATTGGAACAACTGCCTCTATGCCATATACCAATTTAAAAGGAGTCATACCTATGGTTACTTTGAAGGCTAATCTAAAGGCCCATAGAAGTGAATCTAGCTTCTAATCCCACTCCTTAGGATTATCCTCAACTATCCTTAGGATTGGTATATGCCTCTGTGCCATATACCAATCTAAAAGGAGTCATACTTGTGGTTACTTTGAAGGCTGTTCTAAATGCCCATAGAACTAAAACTACCTTCTGATCCCACTCCTTAGGATTATCCTCAACTATCCTTTTGAAAATTTTCATAATGATCTTACTTGAACTTTCACCCTGTCCATTACCCTGTGGAAAATATGATGTAGATTTCTTATGCAACATCATGTGTCTTAGTTAGCTTTGCAATGACCTATTAATAAAGTGAGTACCCCTATCAAACACTATCTCAATTGTTATTCTAAACCTTGTCATGATACTGTGATATAGAAAATTTGCAACACTTCTTCCATTATTATCTTTCAAAGCTATTGCCTCAACCCACTTAGTACACTAATCAATAGCAACAAGTATGTATTTATTATTTGTATACCTGGCTGCTGGCTTAATTGGACCAATAAAATCCAAACCCCATTTCTGAAATGGTTCCAGTGGAAGAATTGGTTGATGAGGCATCCTCTCCTTTGGTGAAGGTTTCCCATCTCTCTGACATGCTAAACACTCCTTTGCATATTTATGAGCATCTTTAAACAGTGTGGGCCACCACAGGCTTGCTTGCAAAATTTTTATACTTGTGACCTCCCTTGTGTTGAGATATCAAGCTCCACTCGTGATATGCCAAGGTGACCGTTGTGCATTTATGTCACTGACTTGTTAGCTGCATATGCGGTTGGTACACCGCCCATGAATGATAGTTGGATGACAGCTTTCTTTATGTACTCACAATGGTAACACTCAGTGTTCCATGCCTTGGATTTGCTACGAGACTTCCCTCTTTCTTGGGATACCACTTTCATAAGTTTTGTAGATTTGACCTTGTGAGGCAAAAGTTGTGTTTTTTGCAGTGACATAATTTTTTTACAGTGTTCTGTAATGGCGTCTGATGCTCTTTCATAGATAGTCAGTGAAAAGCTTGACAAGAACAACTTTAAAGCATGGAAGTTTAGAATGATGAATTTCCTTAAGGGAAAAGGCTATTAGGAGTTCATTACTAGACCTAAACAAGAACCAGTTATTCCTAATGTTCCCAATCAACAGGAGTTGTAGCATTTAAAGGATGGCATGAGAGAGCCAGAAAAGTTATGTACTAGCTTTCTATGAGTATTTCAGATTCTATGATTGTGCATATTCAAGATGCAAGCATGCCGAAGGAGGCATGGGATACTTTGATAAAAATGTATAGCACAAATATGCAAGCCAAGAAAATGCAACTCAAGCAGGAGTTGCATAATGTGCAGAGAGAAAATATGAGCATCAATGACTACCACATGAAGGTGAAGAAGATTGTAGATGCACTTGCTTCCATTGGGTCACCAGTGGAAGATGATGATTTTCTGTGACCTTGAATGGTCTAGGAAAGGATTATGCACAGTTCCGGACATCCATTGCCATTCGTGAGAATTTTCCTAATTTTGGGGAGTTGATTTCTCAAGAGCAGAGAAATGGTGGTGCATCTTCTTCAGGAGGAACTTCAAAAGAAGCTGTCTTCTACTTAAATGCTGGAAGAGGTAGAGGCAGAGGTAGAACAAGCCGATCTGGAGGTCATGGCAAAAATCAAAATATGTAGCAAATTCAAGAAAACCAGTCCTATGGAGGAGGACTGGTAACCTTAGAGGCAGGGGGAGCCAAAGAGGTCATGGTGGATGGCAGAGAGGCCAAAATGCAAACAGCAATGTTGAATGCTACTACTGTGGTAAAATGGGTCATATGACTATAAAGACTGTTGTAAAAAGTAGAATGACATCATGAATGGAAAATTGCAGCAAGGCAATTATGCATCCTCTAGTAGACAGGGTGATGACAGAAGTGAGCATTTGTTTATGGTGCAACACATGACCAATTCTGTGACAAGTGCAGAAGAAAGCAATGATGTGTGGTATGTTGACTCAGGTGCATCAAACCACATGACAGGTCATGCAGAATGGATGCAAGATGCAAGGAAAATGGAAAGACCAGAATTTGTGGAGACTGGTGATGATACTGCACATCTTATTGTGCAGATTGTTAAAATTCCTTTGTCTATGCAGGATGGGAAAAAGAAATATATTTTTTATGTATTTCATGTCCCAAATATCACCAAGAACCTGGTTTCTATTGGTCAAATGGTTGAGCAGGGCTTGCAGGTCAGATTTAATCCTCATGGATGCTTTGTTGAGGATATGAAAAATAAAATCGCTTGATGGCAAAAGGGAAGAAGAAGGGCAGGATGTTTATGTTGGATGTGGACACGCCTGAATTGAGTGCAGCAATGTTTGCACATGGGACCAGTGTAGTTGCAGATATTGATATGTGGCATAAACACATTGGTCATGTTAATGTACAACGACTTAAATTAATGCAAGCACAAAATATTATTGCAGGATTGCCTAAGTTCAAGGTTGCAAAAATGCATAAGCTATGTGAAGCCTGTCAATTTGGAAAACAGGCAAGGAAACCATTTACTAGACATGTTCAAGAGAGTAAGAGGCCATTGGAATTAATCCACTCTAATGTGTGGACTACCAAAGCTACATCTATTGGAGGCTATCATTATTTTATCACTTTTATTGATGACTACAGTAGAAAAGTTTGGGTGTATTTTATGAAAAAGAAAAGTGAAGTGTTTGGGCATTTCAAAGCTTTCAAAGCTATGGTTGAAAAAGAAACAGGCCTACAAATAAAATGCCTAAGATCAGATGGAGGGGGAGAGTACCTCTCAAATGAGTTTGCAAGGCTCCTGCAGGAGCATGGGATAAAGCAACAATATTCATGCAATCATACCCCACAGCAAAATGGACTTGTAAAAAGGAAAAATAGGCATATTGGAGAGGTATCTCGTGCCATGCTCAATGAAAAAGTCATGCTAGATTATTATTGGGTTGAAGCAGTTGCTACATCAGTCTACATAATGAACAGGACTCCCACTGCAGCAATACATGGCATGATACCAGAGGAGAGGTATACTTGTAGGAAACTAGATATTTCTCATTTGAAAGTTTTTGGTTGCATTGCCTATGTTCATGTGCCAAATGAGTTGAGGTCCAAGTTGGATCCAAAAGCTAAGAAGTGCATCTTTATTGGTTATTCTCTGTAGCAAAAAGGGTATAAATGCTATAACCCTTCTAGTCGTAAGTCTACAGTGACCAAAGATCTTGTTTTTGATGAGATGAGCAATTGGTATAAACCAGTAAATGTGATTGACGATGTAGATGCACAAAATGGTAATGCTGCACAGAATTCAGAGTAGCAATCACAAAATATTAGTGGACTTGTAGTGTCCTCTAACAGTGGTTCACACACTTCACCATGGACAGGCAAATTGAGATCAGGAGAATCTCCTCAAAGCAATGCAGATAGTGGTGTGCAAGTATCATGAAAGGGAAAAGAGAAAGTAGATCAGCCCATGGTTGATGTGAATGCAGGTCACTCTTATGTGGATGGTGAATCCAGTGGCTCAGAACAAAGCCTTGATGATGAGTTGGGTATTCCTTCTATTGTTACACATGGAGTAAGAAAGACAAGGGATGTTTTGAGAGCACCTGGTAGTGAGCATATTTTGCACAGGTCTACCAGAGTTGTGGATAGGATGAAATATGATGGATTTACAGCCATTCACTATGCCTATATGGTCAAAGTGATAAAAGAACTAGAACCCACTTCTTTTGAGCAAGCCATGGGAAAAGAAAAATGGGAGAAAGCCATGGATGAAGAAATGGATGCCTTGGAAGCAAATGCTACATGGGAATTGGTGCCTTTGCCTAAAGACAAGAATGCAATTGGCTGCAAGTGGGTTTATAAGGTGAAGCACAATGCAGATGTTTTAGTGAGCAGATACAATGCAAGATTAGTTGTCAAGGGGTATACACAGACATATGGCATTGATTATGAAGAAACATTCAGTCCGGTTGCAAGGATAGCAACTGTAAGAGCAGTCATTGCTATGGCTGCATCAAAGGGATGGTCCTCACATTAGATAAATGTAAAGAATGCCTTCTTGCATGGTGATTTGCAAGAAGAGTTCTATATGGAGCAGCCACCAGGTTATGTGCATGTTGTTCATCCTGAGTTTGTTTGTAGGTTGAAGAAAGCCTTGTATGGCTTGGAGCAAGCACCCAGAGCATGGTCTCTGACAAGATAGGATAGTATCTTGTCACTATTGGCTTTCAGATTTCCAAGGTAGATTTCTCACTTTATGTGAGAAAATTAGAGAAAGGCATTATGCTACTTGTCATTTATGTTGATGATTTGATCATCATAAGTGATAGTGATGAAGATATCCTTCATGTGAAAATGCTATTGAAGCAGAAGTTTGAGATGAAGGATTTGGGAGAGCTGTGTTATTTCTTGGGCATTGAGGTGATTATATCCACAAGTGGGATATGGCTCTTGGAAAGGCAGTATGGATTGGACATGCTGTCCAAATATGGGATGACAGGCTGTAAGCCTATTTCAGTTCCTTTGGAGCAGAATGTGAAGTTGAGCACAGATGCAGGTGAGCTTCTGGAAGACCCTACTATGTACAAATGCATAGTAGAAATTTTGATTTATATGACTATTACCAGGCCAGATTTGAGCTATGCTATTGGGTTGGTAAGTCAGTTTATGCAGGCTCCAAGGAAACTGCATTTTATGCAACTAGATGCATATTGAGGTATGTGAAGTCCACAATGCATTATGGACTATTTTATGAGGTTGGGGTTCAGATACAATTACATGGATGTGACGTAGAAGAGGGAGAGAGTAGGAGTTTGGGAGTGAGGAGAGGAGACACACACACAGTAGACACCAATAGGTGGGGATAAACAATGAGTGGTACCTCCCCAAGTACACACAGTAGTATATATATCTTTGGATAAGGCTAGGACCACTAGGCACTAAGTACAATGCATACTTAGTGTACTTAGTAGTACTAGACTAAAAATTGTTACATAGGGTGGCCAGTGCCTTTACCCCAACAACCTCCCACTTAAAGGCAATGTGCCCTCAAGAGAAAGAAAAGAAAGAACAGCATATACATCATAATGTACAAGACCAGTAGACTGGCCTTAACTTATACCCATTAGCCGTCTGCAATGTGCAAACCGCTCAGCAGCCAATCCTTTGGTCAACAGATCTGCTGGATTGTCATCAGTGTGAACTTTCACAAGCTGAAGTTGCTTGTTCTCAAGCACCTCCCTGATAAAATGATACTTCACGTCGATGTGCTTCGTCTTTGCATGAAAAACAGGATTTCGTGCCAATTGTATGGCACTCTGACTATCACAATGCAACAATGGAGTATCACTAGAGTAGCCCAAATCTGCCACTAGCCGAGATAGCCATATAGCTTCCTTGCATGCCTCAGTGGCTGCAATATATTCAGCTTTTGTAGTAGACAGAGCAATGCACTGCTGCATTCTAGATACCCACGACACTGCACCTCCAGTGAAAGTGAAAACATATCCGGTAGTAGACTTCCGGGTATCAGGGTGACCGGCATAATCAGAGTCTGTATAACCCTGCACTTTTGCATCTTGACTGCCGAAACATATACACAGATCTTGTGTACCATTCAGGTATCTCATGACACCTTTCACTGCATTCCAATGCTTCTTGCCGGGGTTTGCCATGTATCTACTAACCACTCCCACTGCAAACGCAATATCAGGCCTGGTTGCAACCATAGCATACATAAGACTGCCACAAGCTGATGCATACGGAATCTTTGACATCTCAGCTCTTTCAGCGTCTGAATGAGGGTTGTCCAAAGCATTGATTTTCACATAAGGAGGCAATGGAGTACCAATACTCTTCCCCCCTTCCATGTGAAATCTCTGCAAGACCTTGCCAATGTATTCCTTCTGAGACAAGTATAGCAACCGCTTTTCCCTATCCCGAAGTATCTGCATGCCCAGTATATGGTTGGCATCACCAAGATCCTTCATATCAAAGGTCTGATGCAATCTCTTTTTTAAGGCATTCATCTCTTTATGAGATTTTCCAGCAATTAACATGTCATCCACATACAAAATGAGGATCAGTAAACTGCCATCTGAAGCTTTCTTGGTATACAAGCAGTGATCAATGTCACTTCTCCTATAACCTTGGGTTCGCATGAATGTATCAAACTTATGATACCATTCTCTGGGTGCCTGCTTAAGACCATAAAGACTTTTCTTCAGTCTGCACACAAGCTTCTCCTTTCCCTTCACTGTAAAACCTTCTGGCTGCTGCATAAAAATCTGTTCATGTAAATCACCATGAAGAAATGCCGTCTTGACATCCATTTGGTCCAAGTTCATATTTGCATGTGCAACCAATGCTAATACAGTTCTGAGAGTTGTCATCTTAACGACAGGAGAGAATATCTCATCAAAGTCAACACCATATTCCTGCTTGAACCCCTTGGCAACCAGTCTGGCTTTATGCCTTGGCTTTTCACCAGGTGTGACTTTAAGTCGATAAACCCATTTGCATGGCAGTACTTTCTTACCAGTAGGCAAGGGTACCAATTCCCAAGTGCCATTTTTGTGAAGACTGTCCATTTCAGACTTCATGGCAAGATCCCATTGAACCTTGTCTGCCCTCTGCCTAGCCTCTCTGTAGCATGAAGGCTCTCCACAATCAGTGAGCATTAGATAATCAAAGCCAGGAATAAATCTGTCTGGCTGCCGTGTCGGTCTGGTTGACCTTCTAACCTGATGACCATCATCATGAGGTGGCGGTCCAGCCTATTCATTACCCAGTTCTGGCTGCATTTGCATGTCAGGAAGATCATCTAACTGTGGTACATCCATTGGGATATCATCTGCCATATCTGGCTGTCCATTTGGACCTGCTGCAGCATCATTTAATCGCTGATTATGCTGCTGTTGTGGCTGATTTACAGCTGGTCTGTGTTGCCCATGATGCCTGTCATCATCAATAGTTACTTTTAAAGGTCCCTGTTGTACAACAGGTTCCTTGAACATGATGGTTTCATCAAACACGACATCATTGCTGCGTATAAGTTTTCTATTTGTGGGATCCCATAGTCTGTAGCCCATCTCACCTTTGTCACCATACCCTAGGAAAATGCATTTCAGAGACTTTGGATCCAATTTAGTCCTGTCTTCCCTACGTACATGCACATACGTGACACAACCAAAGACCCGTAGGTGTTTGTAAGATGGAGGCTTACCCCGTCCATGCCTCTTCAGGCACACCACCACATAATCTCTTATTCGGTGACCTATTTATAAGGTGCACAGCTGTCTTTACAGCTTTAGCCCAAAAAATGTGGGGCAATGCAGCATGTGACAACATAGATCTGACCTTTTCTTGAATGGTCCTGAACATTTTCTCAGTGGTACCATTCTGTGGAGGATCATACGGTGCAGATAACACCCTTTGAATGCCCTTTGTCTCACAGAATTCCTGGAACTCTTTGGACAAATACTCTCCACCATTGTCAGACCTCAAAGCTTTCAGTTTCTTGCCTCTCATTTTCGACCAGTGCAACAAATTTAGTGAAAGCAGTAAAGGTATCACTCTTTCTTTTAAGAGTGTAAACCCACACTTTGCAGGTGGCATCATCTATAAATGACAAAATGTACTTTGCTCCTCCTAAAGATACAGTAGGCATCTCACATACATCGGTATGGACAAGCTCCAAGAGCTGTAATTTCTGATTTGATGCCCTCTTATGAGGAATCTGTACTTGACGACCGTAGAGACAAAATTCACATTTCTTTAAATCTGAAAATTTTAGACTCGGCAAGTAACCAAAATGAGCCAGTTGCTCCATTCCCTTAACACTCATATGGCCAAGCCGGCTATGCCACAATGAAATCTTTGGCAGCTCGGCAGCATTTACATCGGAATGCGGACAATGTCCTGCATGAAGTGAATACAAAGTATCAAGTTTAGGACCTCTGGCTATAGCCATTGCCCCTTTGCTGATTTTCCACTTCTGATTACCAAAGGTGGTATGATAACCATCGTCATCCAACAACCCTGTGGAAATCAAGTTCTTCTTCACCTCAGGAACATGCCTGACCCCTTTGAGCATTAACTGCTAGCCATTTTCAAGAACAAGCCTGACATCACCTATGCCAGTGATGGAACATGCATGGTTATCACCAAGAAAAACAACTCCCTTTTGCCCACCTGCATATCTGACAAACAGATCTCTGTAGGGTGTCACATGAAAGGAAGCACCTGAATCTATAATCCAGGAAAGCATATCTGATCCATCTCCAGCATGAAGTGTATGAGCCTTCAGTGATGAAGTGAAGCATACCTCACGTCCACTGTCACTGTCACTAACATAAGTAACATGCAGCTCCTCTTTTTCTTTGCCCTTTGACTTGCCTTGAGCCTTGCCTTCTTTGGCTCTTTCGTCGTTCTTTTTCTGAAAACATTTTTTCTCTACATGTCCCTTCTTGCCACAATAATTGCAGACAAGATCGGGACTTGCTCCTTTCTCTTTCTTTGTCTTTTCCACGTGTTTTGGACCTGCTGCGTGCATTCAAAGCATTTCACTTCCCAACAGCATTGTTCTTTCTGTTCATCTCTTCCTGTAGAAGAGCGCTCTCCACATCAGCAAATAACAGAATAGCATTCGAATTGCTAGTAGAAGTCCTGAATGTATCCCATGACTCAGGTAGAGAACATAGGATGAGTGTAGCTTTCAGCTCATCATCGAGCTTCAACCCTTGGTTGATCACCTGGCTGAATATGCTGTTGAACTCAATAATATGAGTGGACATAGGTGTCCCCTCCTTCATCTGAAGCCCAACAAGCTTCTTCAACTAGTAAGCTTTGCCCGTGGCACTTTTCTTGGCATATGTATCCTCAAGACGCTGCCACATTCTCCACCCAGTAGGTTCATCTCTGATGCCTACAACCAGTGAATCAACAACTGTAAGCATTATGGTTGACATGGCCAAGTTGTCCATCTTCTCCCACTGCTCATCAGTAATGTTGGAGGGCTTAACACCCTTCTCCTTTATAGGTTTGTACTGGTCCTTCTGCATCAACACATTGTAGCATTGTGTCCTCCATATGTCGTAGTTTTTAGCTCCTTTGAGCTTCTTTATCTGAAACAAGGACGACACGTCGCTGCTGGAACTCATGGTAAAGAAAGAAGAGTTTGTTCCTCAATGGAACTGCCTGACTCCCTGAATGTATGTGCAGTGAAGCACAAATAAAAGATCTCTCCTGCAAGTGGAAGCTTCAATGAAAAGAACTCTATTTTTGTGGCATAAACCACTCTTCCCCCGTGCTGTAGAAACAGTACATCAGCCTGTTTTTGTCATCCAGAGCGTACAAAAAATAGTACAGCTGTAATAAAACAGCCTTCGAATAGTCCAGCAACTTTATGGATTATTTTGGAGGCAAATGACACTGTTATAACAGTGATTACAGAACTGATTTGATTGTCATAACAGTCCCAAAACTGTCATTTAATATTCAGACCTACATTATGGCACGGTTGCCCAAAAAAAACTGCTGTAAAGTGACCCGTATTGACTTGGAATAGTCCTTCTACTGCAATTATACAGTATAGGACTGGAAGCCAACAAAAGCCCCTTGTTTGAATAGGGATTTTGAGGGATTTTGTCACAATTTTAGAAATGCACGGGTTCCAATGTAGAATGAGAAGAGCATTAGCCTCCCCCCAAACAGTAATACACTGGAGCAGGTGCAAAGCCCCAAATTTTAGAGTGCTGCTGTGCTCTAGAATGGCATTTTTTACAACATTTTGTAGACTGCCTGCATTTACTGCATGTGTGGGTAACACCCCTAACTAATGCATCTGTCTCTGTCAACGAATAAGCATACACATTGCAAGTGACAATGCATACACCGCATCAAGATGGCATAGACTTCTGCTCAGGTAATAGGCATACACACTGCAAATCTGTCAATGCATACGCTGTGTAACCCTTCACTGGCCAAGTGAATAACCTGTCTCAACTCTGTTTGCGGCATAAGCTAAGCTTCAGAGTTGAGTGATGCCCTGCTATTGTAGAACACTTGTACATGCCTTTGCAGTACAAGATGCGTATTGAAATGACAGAAAATCACAGGATACAGTGCATAAGAAAGCAAAGTACCTGGCAGTTACAAAATAGGGCTTACAAAACAGGAAATTGCTGTTGTAGAAGCACAACAGTGTGCCCGCTGGAAAACACAGGAATAGGTGCCTATGGGCACTCAATGTTGAAGTTGTGGCACTGTACTTGCATGATTTGCATGCACGCTGCTCCTGTACCTGCGTAATGTGCCTGTTGCCCGTTTTCCAAGGAAAAGTACAGCTGAAGCTGCTGTAGCTGCTCCAAAAGTATGTGGAAACGGGTACGGTTGTACTTTCGTGATGTTCTACTGCTGCACGTTGGCTGGCTGAGAACAAGCGTGACCCGTGAGGATGGAGGGGATCGGGAGAGGAGTAGTAGAGCAGTGGCTCTGATACCAGTTGACGTAGAAGAGGGAGAGAGTAGGAGTTTGGGAGTGAGGAGAGGAGACACACACACAGTAGACACCAATAGGTGGGGATAAACAATGAGTGGTACCTCCCCAAGTACACATAGTAGTATATATATCTTTGGATAAGGCTAGGACCACTAGGCACTAAGTACAATGCATACTTAGTGTACTTAGCAGTACTAGACTAAAAACTGTTACATAGGGTGGCCAGTGCCTTTACCCCAACATGATGTACTGATGCTGATTGGGCTGATAATATTTCTGATAGACGATCTACTAGTGGATATGTGTTCTCTTTTAGGAGTGCTGCAGTCACTTGGAGCAGCAAGAAACAGCCTACAGTTGCCTTGTCGAGCACAGAGGCTGAGTACAGGGGTGCAACAATGGTTGCATGTGAGGCAACTTGGCTGCATAAGCTACTTTATGATATGCATCAGTCTATAGATGGGCCAGTTGTCATTTATTGTGACAACATGAGCAGTATACACTTGGCAAGTAGCCCAATCTATCATGCTAGAACAAAGCACATTGAGGTGCATTATCACTATGTGTGGGAGAAGGTTCTAGTAGGTTTTATTAATCAAGTTTATGTCAGCACAGAGGATCAGGTAGCTAACATATTCACGAAGGCATTGGGTGCAGAGAAGCTACGCAAGTTTAGAGACCTGCTTGGTGTGCAGGAATTGGGATTGAGCTCGAGGGGGAGTGTTGAGATATCGAGCTCCACTCGTGATATGCTAGGGTGACCGTTGTGCATTTATGTCGCCGACTTGTTAGCTGTAGATGCTGTTGGTACACCACCCATGAATAATAGCTGGATGACAACTATCTTTATGTACTCTAGTTAGTGGCTCAGTTAGTATGCCACCTAGGTTAGCTGAGTTTGCTTTGAGACCCACATATAGGGTTCATCTATTCCTTTTGTACCAAGAGAGAGAGTTCTTTTGGCTTTCACAACTACAAAGAGGAAAACTGTTTTCAACCTCCACCTTTGTGTGTATTCTCCCATTGTGTATGTGAGAAAGCTGCAAGTGAGACTCCTTACTTCTCTCCCACTCTCTTCACACCTTGAGAAATGTCCACCAGCACTTCCAGCATGTGCCTTTGTCAATATTGCCTGCTGCTCATGAACTGGCACACATCTTCTAATTACTTAATCAATACCTCTTTTATAGAGCACACCAGTAATAACCAAGTAAGGCTTACTTTGTAACACCATTTTCTTTTTTTGATCCCTTGTCAAAGAATCAGGCATCAATCCATCAATAAGAAAAAACAACATCCATTCATACCAATCTTTCGGATCATCCATTCGGATCAAGAACAAGTCTAGACCTAGTAGTTGATCCAAAACCCCAATAGCATCTTCTCCTATGACAAGTCTACTCAAGTAACCAGCAATTGCATGTTGTCTCCCTGGTGTATGTATTAGCTGAGAATCAAATTCCGACAACAATAGCATCCACCTTGCAAGTCTTCCAGTTAGTTGTGGTTTAGTCGCCAAATAGATCAAAGCCTAGTGATCTACATGAAATACAACCTTATTACCAAGCAGGTAATGTCTGAACTTATGTAAATCAAATACCATTCCCAAAGCTTCTCTTTCAGTGACTGCATAATTCTTTTCAGCCTTTGTCAACACTCTACTGGCATAATAAACAGGCCGAAACCATTTTTATTGTTTGTTTTGCATCAATATTGATCCAATTGCGACATCAGAGGCATCTACAATAAATACATGAAAGGGTAGCTCCCAATATGGAGGTTGTCGGATAGGAGCTACTACTAACATCTTCTTTAAAACATCAAATGCTTGTTGCTGCTCCAATCCCCATACATATTTTTACTCCCTCTCTTGTCAATTTGGTGAGTGGCATACATACATGTGAGAGATACCTCATAAATATGCTATGCCATTTGATTTGGCCAATAAATCTATGCTTTGACATTCTTAGGAAACAAAGCTTTTTGTATGACATATACCTGCCTTGGATCAATAGCCATTCTATCCTTAGATATAATGTGATCCAATAACACACCTCTTTCCACAGCAAAAGCAATTTACTTGGATATATGCTCAAATGAGCTATCCGACATTTTTTAAAACATAATCTAAGATGATCCAAATGATTTGATCTTTTAACAAAAATTGTAAAATCATCTTGGAATACTCTCATGAAAGAAGTAAGGTAATGTGGAAACAACTCCTGAATCCACTTTTGGAAAGTTGGTGGAGCATTTTTCAAACCAAAAGCCATTACATTGCTTGCAAACACTCCCCATTCCCTAACAAATGCAGTTTTGTCTTTATCCTCCTCAGCCATTCTTATTTGATTGTAGCCATTGAATCCATCCAAAAAGCTATAAAACTCATGGCCTGCCACATCATCTAACATTGTATCACAAAAAGGTAAAGGGAATGGATCAGTAATAGTTGCTGCATTCAACTTCCTATAATCCACAAACATTCTTAGCTTGCTATTCTTTTTTGGAAAGTGACTCTATCCAAAGGATATATAAACCCAACTTTTAGAAGTTTATCCAGCTCTTCTTTAACTTGCTTTGCATAATTAGGGTTCATTCTATATCTTTGTTGAACAATTGGGATTGTATCTTTTTTAAGGTTTATCTTATGCTGACAAAAAGAAGAATCAACTCCCTTCATATCGTATAATGCCATGCAAAGATGTCTTTGAACTCCAGTAATAGCTCCCTCAATCTCCCTTTGAAAGGTCATTTCAATCCACTACTGACACACATGATCTTTGGTTCATCCTTGTCACCAAGATTCATGTCTTCAAGGTCATCTTCTTTTACTCTAGCACTCTTGCTCATATGCTCTTCAAAATTCTAAGCAATGACACTCACATTTAGGATACTAAATATCATGCTGACCATGAATCTTTGTGACTATTCTTGTAGTCTCCTCTTGGAAGATCTCTTTGGACTCCTCCACAATTGTCTCCAAAATGACCACATTTACCCCTGCTGGTGGTTGTGGTGGTGGGTTTGCATTTAGTCTAGGGGTGAAATTTACAATGGGTATGCCTCTTTCATTTCTATGTTTACACCACATTTCACACTAAGGACCTTGACAATGCCCATCCTCAAGCCCACAATACGTGCATGCTTGAGTGTTTTGTCTTTGCTGCATATTCTAGTTCTGGTTCTGTTGTCTTCTAGGTGCTGCATCATTATATCTTGGGTTAGCTTGTGCTTCCACTTGATTAAATGATGCTGACTAGGCAGCTTGTGCTACTACTACAAATGAGGAGGTAACGTCCCCCTATAACTTGGACTATACCAACACTTTTCTTTATCATGATTATGTTTCCCACAGTAGTCACATGGTACCTTTTCTTTCTTTAATTCTGCTCCCATACTTGTTAGTTGTTCCTTAATTATCTTCTCAAGTTTAGAGTCTCCTTTAGGACTCCTTGGCTCTTTTTTCTTGGTTTTACCCTTTGTTTTGGGCTTCTTATCTTTTCCTTTTTTCTTCCTCTTCTTTCCTTCTCCTACCTCATCTAAATCTTTGTTAGAACTATCATCTTCTGTGCTACCACTCTCCTCACTATCGGAGTCAAAGTCCTCTTTCTTTGATTCAAAATCAGAGTCATTGTACTTTTTCTTCTTTACCTTCTTTTCTTTGTTCTTTGATGCTCCAGATCTTCTTTCTTCCCTTTGAAAAGCTTCCACGAAGTTATTAAAATCATTTGCTCTAGCAAGTTGGTCACGGCCTACTACTATGGTCCACAACTCCCTATTGAGCCCTTTGCAGAAATAGTCTCCCAATTGTTCTTGAGAAGGCCTCTGTGGTGCTGCTAGCCATTGATACAAAATTTTTAATTTTTGTGCATAATCTTCCACTAGCAAATCTTTTTACTTCATGTTGCGAAGTATTTTAAGCACTGCCTCAGGTGTTTTTTCCTTGCAAAGTCTTCCCAAGAAAGATATCTTCAGTTTCTCATATGTAGCAAAGTGTGATGGCCCATACTCCATGAACCAGCTCATTGCTTTCTAGGAAAAGGAGGGGGAGAAGGGGAAGGGTATGAACATCAATAAGAGGTGAGTGTGGAGAACAAAGGAGGAGGAGGAGGCATGATGGTATTGATAATAAGAGGAGAGAGTCATGGAAAATATGGGGATATATTAGGGCATGGTGCTGCAAACTGCTCCTTTACTGCATCTGCTAATCCCTGGAAACTTCTTGCAATCCATTGGGTTTCAAACTTCCCTACATGATTGTCAGGGTCTTGTCCTTTTTTCCCTTCGAATTTTGCAGCTTTTACAAGTGGATTTGGATTCACCACCATGATGATAGGTGGTTGAACAGTTTGTCTTCTTCTTGGTTCAGGTGGCAATGGATTGAACAAATTTCTTTAGGCTGCAACACAAACTTGTGTTGTTATGTATGATCCATAGGTCATTATGATGAAGAACTTTGATGGTAGATGATCCTTCTCTGCTTGGAACATAGTCGACATCCTCACTACTTTCACCATCTTGTTGTTGTTGTTGGGTATCAGTTTGGCTTTAGGCTTTGGATCTGACCCTCACCCTAGTAAAATAAGTGTGACTTCTTTGGGTAGGAGTCTAGTGTTCTTCTGTGTCCGACATTCGCCACCCGATCCTCCATGAAGGTAATGATCACCCACAGTCGGACTTTAGTCAAAATTTTGGTCTTCTTTATGTGTTGTCTTTCTCATTGCTTGCTTGTAGATTGTTCCATACTTTATGACCATAGGCTTCTTGCTTTCGATCATCTTCTTCCAGAATAGGAACAACTTCTTCCTTCTTCAATCGTGCCCGGCTATCTTTCTGGCATCATCATTCTCCTTTGACAATTGAATCAAGATCTTCACAACACTTGATTCGCACTTTCCACTTGCCCATTCCCTTGTGGGCTGCAAGCCTTCATTCGCTTCATCTTGGTTCTTGCTTTATCAAATTGTTGTCGCTTTCCTCCATATCGCTCATGCCTTCTCACACAGCATTAAACTTCCTTGATTCCTTCGATAAGCTCTTCTGAATTCGAACCCCAACTGTAGGATCGCCAAATGTGTTCATGGTGGTTTTACCCAAAGCACTTCTGCATCAAATCTTAAGTAAATACTTCCATGAAGAACTCTAACACAGAGTCAGAATACAATCTGATACAAGTCAAAACTAATTGCAACTCATAAATAGATTATGGATAGCAGATACAAAGTAGAAAATGATCTCCATTCATTTATTATTATTGAATTATAGCAAAAGATTATAATAGAACTGATAGACAAAACATCATTGCAATTTGATTCATCGCGGAGTTCTATTCTATTCATAAGACTCTGTAGTCTAGTAGCTACATGCATATAATTGAATAACTACTTTAGGGCGCTAACCATGACAACCAACCCCTCTAGGTATTATTTAGTATTAGAGTTAACTATAGGTGCCTAGTTAACCCCTAACACATGTAGTCCTGGCTACGAGGTATCGAGATGCATTGGCAAGGATCATAGTGCTTGATGAACTTGACAGCATCTGTGAAGAGTGTTGGCCACCATAACCCAGCTTGTAATACGTTACGGGCTGTAAGTTCTCCAACAAAGTGGGCACCGGCAGTACCAACTTGAGCTTCCTATAGGACTTCCACAAATTCATCTTCCCGGATGCATTGATGCGTAATCCCCATCTAGTAGAGTTGTCCAGCTATCAATTGATACCGGGCTACATCCTTGATCAACTTTCTAGCCCTATCCTTATTGAATAGTTTTTCTTGAGGAAATCCATTGGTTAAGAAGTGTCTGATCTCTTGTGCCTATTCAAGAACTAGGTCTACTAAGAATAGTGGGGCATCTAGGAGATGGTCTTCCACTCCTGTAGCAAGTACACCATTAGGGATCAGAAACATGTGATCCACCATGAAGTGCGTACGTCCCTTTTTTACAGTTATCATAAAATCAAATTCCAAAAGGATAAGCATGCATCAGGTGATGCAACCTATCATGCATGGTTTATTGGCCAAGTAAAGGAGCAACTGGTGATCAACGAAGAAGACACACTTGTTTGCTAACAAGTAATGCCTAAACTTTTTAACTGCATATACCATGGCTAGTCCTTCACGTTTGGTGGTGGTATAGTTCAGTTGACGATGTGAAGTATATTGGATAGTCCAAATTAAACTCACCGAGTTGTGCCAGTACGCACTCAAGTATGAATTTTGAGGCATTAATATGAACATGAAGCTCTAAGCCCCAATTGGGCACTCCAAAATAGGGGTTGATGCCAAGACCAAATTAAGGGTCTCATAGGAGAATTGATGCTCTTCTATCTAATGGAATATAATTAGCAATTTGTATAGGGGCGGACAATCTCTGCATAATTATAGATAAATCGGTAGTAGCCCGTATGCCCTATGAATTGCTATACACCCTTTGCATTTGTGGGTGGAGATAGTTCCAAAATTAGTTTGATTTTGTTGTAATCAGTGGAAATCCCATTCTTGGACACTACACGTCTGAGTATATGTCTGAGTATTACCCCATGTTCCACCCAGAATTGGTACTTCAAGGGATTGAGGGAGATTCTATAGAGAACATATCTCTCAAATACCAATCTCAAATACTTAAGATGATCATACCAATTAAGAGTGAATGCACAGATCATCTAGGAGGACTTCTTAGAAATCCCTCAGGTCTTCCTTGAAGGCGGTAATCATTAGCCATTGGAATTTTTCGGTGCAGTGGTGAGTTCGAAGATCATCACTTTTGAGCATAGACTCCCCATTCAATGGGGGTTTCGTGGCAAGTGCCTTTTTATGCTAAGCTTGAGGTGCTATCGACACCTAGTTATACCTTGAGAACCCATCTAGGAAGCTATAAGATTCTTTGCTTGTGACTCTTTCCAAGATGTGCTTCGTAAAGGGAAGTGGGTAAGGATCCTTATGGTTTGTGGCATTCGCCTTCTTGAGATCAACACATACTCTAACTTTGCCATTCTTTTTCAATACTATTACGATGGGTGAAACCCAATCTATATGCTCAATCTCATAAATGAACCCTGCATAAATATGCTTTTGTATCTCCTCTCAAACGATCATTGCATATTTTGGGCTCCTTGTATAGGGTCACTGCTATACTAGTCTAATGTCATCCATCATAGGGATGGTATGTTGCACTACTTCTAGGGGTGGAATGCCCTTCATGTTTATGTACTTCTAGGCAAAGTAATCTTGAAATTCATGCAACAAGGCAAGCAAGGCCTGTTCTTGCTCGAAAGTTAGGTCTTCAGCTATGTAAACTAGCTTAGGTTTCAGACAGGCCCCAGCTCCTTGACCTTTGCGAGACTATCATACCCATTTTGGCCTCCTTGCTTGGCAGACCTCTTAGCCTATTCTAGTAGTATTCTATGGTCCTATACCATGTAAGCTTTAAATGTTTGGGGACCTAGCATAGGTCAGTCTCTTCCTCATCCCCATCATCTTCTATGGCTTTTGGAACAATTTTCTTTCCCTTGCAAGGTGTCTTAGGGTCCTTAGCCTTTGAGGCCTTGGTTTTGCAAGGCAGTTTATCTTCCGTAGGAGGTATCTCTACAGGACGAACCTCCTCTTCTTTAAGGGAACCTAGGGGGGGCTTTAGCCTATTCAATTGGGCTCCCCAGTTTGATGATAGCTCATGATGTGTCATAAAGGCATCCACATACCTTAGCCAATGAAGGTCTATTTTGACTTTCCTTACCCCTTGGTCTTCTGTGGGGGCTCTCTGGACATTTATCATATTATGGGGTACTACCATTCCCAACCCTTTAGAATTGTGAGCCACCATCCTAGTCCCTGCCTTTTCTACCACATTTATATTTGCCAAGAATGCTTCTAGTTTTGGGAAAACTCAAGATCTAGCAATGGAGCATACTAGTGTTCATCCCAGACTTCACCAAATCTTTTCATTATAGGTGTAGAACACATCCCCGGGGGTGGTTCTCTGAGTCATATCTGACTCGGCCACAAATAGATTGCCAGTCATGGGGTGTTCCTTCTATGTTTATAGGTCGACCCTCACAATTTGCTCGTCCTTGCACAAATAAGTCTAATTAGAGGCCCAGTCATATGCTAGGCCTACGGCAGGCATGAAAGGTCTACTTGGTTCCCATGGAAATACATTACCACAAACCAGACTCAGTAGGTTAGACCGGAGGTTTTGATCTTTATATCCCTTAGGAGCACTATTGGATAGGCTATTGCACCATCGGCTAATTTCACAATTAGATCGGTGCTTTGCTTTCTCTATTTTTCCTAGTACTGCTTCGTGATGGTATTGACACCTGCTCTACCATCCAAGATAGTCATGGCCTTCTTGTTTTGGTAGAAAATGGGAATTACGGTGTTTGTGTCATCGCTCTCAAAGTACTAGCCCAAGCTTATTGGCCAATATCTTTAACACATTCAGCTTTTCATGTGGGGCTTCGACAACATTGGTGTCCACCTCTTCTAGGTTGACCATTTTCTTGGGAAAACTATATGAAGGCAAGTGATAGATCAATTAAGCATAATGAGAGATGAACAGAGACATAATACACATCAATGAAAAATGAGTAACTGTATTAATTTTGAAGCCGGAACTAAATACAAGCAACTTGAGGATTCACACAAACACCAAATTCTCTCTATTTACTTCCACTCACCTTGACTTGGACTTGGAACTCTATGAGAAGAACAACTCACTTCTAGCCTCTAGTCTCCTACAACTCACTAGGACTCAACTCTGAACTCAAAATCAATCTCTCAATAGAGTGGCAGTCACCCTTCCATGCACCCTCTAAATTCTATGTATGTGAACTTTCTGCATGAGATAAGATAGTCGAGCATGCCACCTTCTAAATATGTTCTCCTTGATTGGCTATGCCACATTGCGAGATTGGAACAATATTGCATTTTTGCCTTACTCCTCTCTGTGCCTCTTAGAGCTGCAACGTTCTAAGTATTGGTGTTGGCAAAATCCATCCCATACTTTCCTATGTGGTCTCAACCTGAGCTTTCTTGTCCCAAGTTGCCACCTGATCCTAACTTGGGTTAGCTATTAACCTGAGGCTTCACACTCACCTTAACTCACCTGGGTTAGTTATTAACCTGAGGGTTCACACTCACCTTGACTTGCCTTGAGATATGGCCTTACAACTTGCCTCTATCAACTCATTCTAGCCATTGCTCAAATGATAGAGTGTTGTCGATCTTGTATCTCTGACCAGATATATGTTTCTACTGTTTCCATGGTGGGGATGGCTATTATTGTTACTACGTGTGCTCTACCAGTGGGGCCTTTCTATTTAGACTGGGTGGCAAAGGTCTTCATACTTGCAAGAGTTTCTTTGTACTCATCAACACCACTTGTATCCTTGTATCAAGAAGGCTTACCCCTATATGTATCCTAGACTCAGTGCCCAGAAAAAGCAATGCTAGAGTAGTATTTTGATCTTCCAATGTGAAGAAAGTGGGATCAAGCTCTCTTCGGTAGTGCAAGAAAGAGTGTATGAATCTAAGGGGGTTCAAAGTACACGAGAAACTCATTGAGAGAGAGGACTTAAAGTGAAAAAACGTGGTGTTTCCATTAGGAGAATGCCTCAATATAAATTACAAAGCAATGCTAGAGTAGTATTTTGATCTTCCAATGTGAAGAAAGTGGGATCAAGCTCTCTTCGGTAGTGCAAGAAAGAGTGTATGAATCTAAGGGGGTTCAAAGTACACGAGAAACTCATTGAGAGAGAGGACTTAAAGTGAAAAAACGTGGTGTTTCCATTAGGAGAATGCCTCAATATAAATTACATTATCCATCTATCCACTCAAAGACACATGTCACAATCTCATATTCTCTATCTTGACCATCCAATCATCATTTCTCTCATCAACTCTCATCTAATCACTATTTTCTCTCTTCATATCTCTCTTCTACCAATCTAGTGTTCCACAACTCCACATTTCTCAACCCCTCCCCTTGGTCCCAACATGGCTACTGTAAGGTGGTTGAATGTGAGATTACAAATTTCATCTTCACTCTTCCTTTCTCTCCCTATGTGTTCAGACAACTTTGGCCTTATAACTACTTTAACTCTTCACCTTAAGTGTGCACCATATGGCCTTGGAGATGAAAGGGGTGAAACATACAATAGCATCTTTTATCTTTCTTTGTTTTTTGGCCTATAGCACATCCATAATACTGACATGTTGTAGTCAACACATAGCACTTGATTTGTTGATCATTTTGCCTTTTTACACCACTGTAAAACTTCTTATGGATCTAAAGTTATGCTCATTTGAAAATTTTGAGTCTACCTTTGTCTAAGGTAGCACTATGGGTGAGGTGGTAGTGTGCATTCATGTGCTATTTACAAAATTGTGCTTATGTGGCATTATTAATTATGCATGATGACATGGACTGGTGAGCCAACAAGATGACATGGCAAATGACATGTCCATTGACATGGCACTTCCACGTGTTAGGATGATGTGGTAGATAAGATAGGGAGCATTGAGAATGGTGTAAATTGCACCATAGGGTTATGGGACAAACCTTAACCCTAACCCTACCCAAAGGGGCAAACCTTCACCCTAACCCTAGGGTTATGGGAAAAACCTTAACCCTAACCCTAACCCAAAGGGGTTTATGTACATATTCCTATTTTCCATGGATACAAGTGAATGTGCAAGCAATCTATCTTGTGTGCACTCCTCTCTCTCTCTCTCTCTCTCTCTCTCCCACATGCATTATCATGGTATCAGAGCCTATGGTGATTACAAGCCCTTGCACCTTGTCAAGGCATGAAGACCTCCTTATGAGGTAGCCTCCATCACCTAGCTTGTGAGTTTGAGAGATTTTGTGAGCTTGTGAGAGCTCTTCTTGGAGAGAGTTTTCTTTTACAAAGAGTCTATTTTTTAGCTTGAGAGAGTTCTATTCTTTGAGAGATCTTTAGAGAAAGAGAGAGATTTTGTAGAGAACCCGATCTATTTTGGAGGTGATTATTTGCTTTGGGAGTGTATATCTAGCTTTACAAGATTCGTGTGAGATCACAACGGTTCCAAGCGATGCATTATTAGTGGAAAGTTGTTGTTTTGCTTCAACTTGGCTTCAATAGAGGAGGCTACCATTTATTGATTTTGCCAGGACTCTTGCTCATTTGTGTTGCATTGTGGGTGATTGCCAGGGGCTTTTATTGCTCGTTGCAATTGATTGAGTTGTGCCATTAGTCACGGGTGGCCAATTTTGAGTTCATGAGCTCTTGGTTCACCTATGAAAGGTTGTATGTCCTCATGAAGGAACTTCACTTTTGTGAGGCTAATGGATTTTAGTTTGCGCTTCTGCTTGCTAGTTGTATGTTGATATTGCCGTTTGTGGAAGCTCCTCAGGCATAGATCGTGAGCCCTAGCGTAGAGGCGACATGTTTAACACAGGCCCATTTTCAATGCTAATGGTCTCCAACCTACCTACGACTACTATGACAATCTGAAACGCTACCACGTGGCCAACATCAACCTTTCTCAAATGCCTCTTGTTTCAGACTGCCCTCAGTGACCTTGGTGGCCATGCCTCCCATCATAGCAACATGGCAAGCCAATACAAAGGACACAACTTTTGCAACATACAAAATGGGTCTCCTATGACTCAATCTGCCTCCTCAAACGATGGCTACAAAGGCTAAACACAAACGACCATCTAAAGCTGAGTCCAACAATGGCTACAAAGGCTAAACACAAATGACCATCTAAAGCCGAGTCCAATGACCTGAACAAGCTTCTCCATCAATAGTCGACAACGAGCTCCTCCATGATGAATGAATAGTAGTAGTGAGACATGACATAGCACTACAACAACTTCTCCAACTCCTCCTAACAACTCAACACCGATGGGAGGTGACTCAACCCATCCAACCTCAACATCAAAGGGAGGCGATAGTCCATACGTAGCTTCAACAATCGCACCTCTCGTATTGGCTCCATGCCAAAGCACTGACATCAAGCTCTTCATCATTGTCTCCACAAACCTCTACCGTCATGCTTGCATAGAGACTCCCACAATCTCATGACCCTCTCTCAAAGCTCTCTCTAATCAATTCTCTCTACCTCACTCTACTCCTCTCTCACTACCTCACAGTCTGACACTTGGCAGATGAGTCCACCCTCATGGTAAGGTGAAGCTAACCCTATGGTGATCCTCTGCATGACACGTGTCAAAAAAGTGTTAACTTGGGTTGGTCCCAATAACCTTAGGTTAAGAGGGTTGGTCAAGTATTTGCCACGTTGCAACCTTATCCATTAGATCTACCAATTGGTCATAGTGCCATGTCATCAACCTCTACCACATCAACTACCCATGTGGCAGTGCCACATCAACACTGCCACCTCACTAACTACCACGTCATCTTTTTTGGGCCCTCTTCTGATTAAAATTTGGTCATTCTTCTAGGAGCCATATCTTTTGATCCAGGTGGGATTTGGAGGAGGTCGAAAGCAAAATTTCCTGACAACTCAATCTCTATGTATTTATCACCTAAAATTTTACATTTGGGTTCTCTAATTTGTTGTTTTGTTTATTGTTCCATCAATCATTTGCCTTGTTTAATATTTTGTTCAATTAAATCATCCATCATTGATCCATTTGACTCTTTGTTTCACCTACATTTTGATTAGCATGCTGCGCAACAGTCCCCTCCCCCTCTCTTACGCAACAGCCCCTCCCTGCTCTCCCTTTACCCACCACCATGCCCAGTAGGTCAGAGTTTGGACGTGCCCTTTTTCTTGTACACAACATGCATCAATTGTCACCTCTAGATTGAGTTGCCACCTAGACCCCTTTGACAGAGCAACATTGCATTGAGCAGTAGGTGGCCCAAGAGGTCATCTCCAGATTTGTTCATGCTCAAGTGAGCTCATTGTTAGCCATGAAAGATTGCATACTTCTTTTAGATGATTGCCTATGGAAGTCTAGCCATACCTCATAACCTCCTTGTAGGACAAAGGACTTGGCAGGGGGCCCCTTAGATAGTGGTTTGAATGCAGAGGTTGTATTGGGAATTTATTTGAGGTCTAGTAGCCTAGTTGACAGGAGGGGGTCACATCTTCTCTATTGACAACTCACCACCATAGCTTATAGGATCTAGGGATAGATGGTCTTTTAGATCAAGGCATAGGATGTGACTTCCCGTTCTTAGTAGTGATAAGCAATTTTTCTCTAGAGGAGGAGGTGGTATCCAGCATCAATGCTTGGAACATTTGGGTCACTTGCCAGCTTGGTGATGAGAGGTCACCAGGTTCCAACATGGATGTCCTCATTGTCACCATCTAGTAGGATATCATCTACACCTTGCACACCATATGGAATGCTAGACGTTTAGGATATAGTGTGAGGTTTGGTCTAATGGTATCTTTTATGTATTCACAAAGCAAGATATTAGCTAGATGTATAGTTGTTAGCCCTCCTTCCCTAGATAGTGAGTTGGGTTCTCTGAAAATAGGCTAGTTGACAGCTAGCTTTTCTCTTTTTGTTCCCATGGTTAGTGCTTCATGGCTCGCTAATTTGTATGGTTGGTTTTTCAAGAATTAAGGCTTTATTTGGGAAAGAAAAAAGTGAAGAGGAGGAATCTTTTGATCTAGAGCAACAGTACCTCTGTTTGAATCGACGGAGAAGTCTCATGACAAATTGGTGGTGTTGCTGTAGCTTCTTTATCATTCCATCAATTTTCTATTTCATTTATTACTTTCTTTGATTCGATCATGTATCATTCATCGGTTTGGTTCTTTGTTTCACCAACAATTCCGATTAGCATGTGTCTTCAATGGTTGGAGTGTGTTCGACTCCTTTATCTAGTTTCTTAGATGGGCGCTTTGCTTGCATTTGCATGGCATCTTGCATTATACCACTTGATCTATCTGATGCAGTAGTCAATTTGGCTTTGATTTTATCTTTGAACCAAGTGAACCTTTGTTTTACTGTGAGGTCCAAGCCTAGAGAGGCCCCTAGATATATGAGAATCACACCCCTATTAACAACTTGAACTCCCACATTTGCTACCCACCCTGGGACCTCCATAGAGTTCTGTTCTTAGGACGAATGTTTTTTGCCAACTACGCAAGGATTCAGATGCCGTGGCAAATTTTCTTAAAACCTTGAATAGCCTACAACACTGGCTTCATCCTCTTGAACTAGAGAGACCTATATCATCAACAAACAGTTAGACGTAGAGCTAATTCCGAGGAGGGAGGGAGATACCTTTGATGTTGCTAGCTTCCTAGAGCAAGTGTTGCCATGCTTATTTTAAAAATGCTTGCATCACCTTATGGGCTGCACAACGCATGCAAATACGACATACATGATTGTTTCAACATGTGTTGCAACAAACAAACCCAAAGTCTTTCATTCATACATGAATTCATGAACATTTGGCATGTAACAAATAATCACATAGCCCACAACAATACATGGCTCAACCCTAGACCAAATTTGGGTTCATGACTCAGCCCATCCCTCCATCCACGGATCCAACTACATCTATTGGTCCAACCATTCCTTGGTTTACACGACCATTACAGTGCCCTAACAATTCCATTTCTCCCTTCACCAAAATTGGCAGGCCTTATATGAATGAAATTCACCTTGTTTTTTCAAAATCGAAATCCTCAACATCTCAACGATGCTAGATTTCACAGGCACCTTTCGCCAAAATATTCTCCTCTTGGGCTTCAACTGGGTGAGGTGGGGCTATCTCTTAGCAATTTTAGAAAGGTTGGGGTCTAGTGTAGGCATTACCGAAATGGTTACAACCTTGTTTAGAGAGGCATCAGCTGTGCTCTGCCTCAATAGTGGCACTATAAGTAATTTTGATCTCAAGAGGTCAATCCGCCAAGGTTGCCCTTGGAACTCTCTTGTTCACTATCTGCTATGTTACCTTCATCCATATGATTAAGAAGGAGGTGACTTGTAGACGCTTATTATTGTGATGCTCTTTTCGTGTCAATGAGACACTAAACACTTGGTAATTTGATAGTGGTGCTTCCATTGCAAGCACATCACTTCAAGGAAGAGTCTTTTTGCATCTCTGCATGCACCACCCGCTAAAAAGAAGGTGACGTGTGCAAACAAATCTTCTTATCAGTGTGTGGAGTGGGTGACATCATACTCACCTCCACGGATGGCACATACTTTAGAATTACTGATGTTCTTTATGTGCCAGGTATAAAGAAGAATTTACTTTCAGTGTCCTCTCTCAATCGAGGAGGATCTTTCAATTCATATTTGATGATGTTAAGTATGCAGTCCGAGACAAAGACACTGACTATATGCTTTGATGTTGTCTGGCACTTTGTATTGGGGTCTTTTTCAGCTTCATATTTATGAGAAAAGATCTAGTCTTGCACTTTCAGTGAGCACTCCCACTACTGCCGTGTAGAATCCAGAGTTATGGCATGCCAGATATGGGCACATGAGCTATGACAGCTTGATGGCACTTCAGAAGCATGCTATGGTTGATGCATTGCCTCATTTGCAGTCACATCCTCCTCATGCATGTGAAGGATGCATCCTTGGTAAGATGCATAGATTTCCCTTTAAAAAGGATGGTGCAATAAGAGCTACTCACAAATTACAGCTCATACACAATGATGTATGCGGTCCCATGAGGACACCTGCTTTTGGTGGTTAACTCTATTATGTTACATTCATAGATGACTACACTAATTATACTTGAGTCTATGGCTTGAAGAAAAAATCAAATGTGTTTATGCCATGGCTGAAAATGAGACAGGACTCAAGGTGCTAACACTTTACACTGACAGAGGGGGGGAATATATGTCTCATGAATTTGAAGCATTTTTGAAGGAGAAAGGCATCACACATCAGCTTATAGTGAGGCTTACACCTCAGCAAAATGGCAAAGATGAGCAGAAGAATCACACTCTCTGGAGATGGATAGATGCATGCTCACTAGTAAGAACTTGCCTCACAGATTTTGGCTCGAAGGCCTTGTCTACGCCAATTATGTTTTGAATCGGGCTCCCACAAAGGCTTTGAAGACAATCACTCCCTACGAGGCTTGGGATGGGAGAAAGCCTTCAGTGGATCACTTTAGAGTTTTTGGTTGTGTTGCATATGAACACGTGCCTGTGGAGTCTCTACATAAGTTGTCAGATAAGGCACTTAAGTGTATCTTTGTTGGGTATAGTGCACAAAGCAAAGACTATCGTCTCTACAATCTTGTCTCATGCAAGATTTTTATGAGTAGAGATGTTATTTTTTCAAAGAATTAAGCTCATACACATGCTGAATTTACTATTCCAACTTCTTCAAACGATGTTTTGGAGGGGATGCTTCCTAGCTTTTGGTTCCCTAGCTGAGGCTCATGCCGAAAATCAGAATTTACAGCAACCTCCTCTTGTTCCACATGCCCCAATTCAGCCACATGCTGATTTTGTTCCTCCATAAGCAGTGGATGATGTTGTCAGGCAAGAGATTCAAGAGATACATGCAACCAAAAGGGTGCATTTTTTTGGTGAGCGTGTACAAAAATGGCAAGCTTACTCTCTCTCTCTCTCTCTCTCTCTCCCCCCCCCTCCCTCCCTCCCTCCCTCCCTCCTCTTCCTTATTTCCTCTCCCTTCTCATGCACTCCCATATTTTCCCCCCTCCTCCATTTTCTTTCTTCCCCATCTCCTCTCTCTCTCTCTCTCTTTATTCCTATTATTTTTCTTGGCATTGTTCTTGCGCTATGATAGTGCTCTCTCTCTCTCTCTCTCTGCCTCCCTCCCTCCCCCTTTTTCACATTCTTCTTGAAATAATCAGTCTCTCTCTCTCTCTCTCTCTATGTCTCTCTCTCCCTCCCTCCCCCTTTGTCACATTCTTCTTGAAATAATCAGTCTCTCTCTCTCTCTCTCTCTCTCTCTCTCTCTGTGTCTCTCTCTTCCCCCCCTCTTGTAATCGTTATTGTGCTATGATAGTCCTCTCTCTCTCTCTCTCTCTCTCTCCCTCCCCCCCATTGTCATTGTTATTATGCTATGATAGTCCTCTCTTTCTCTCTCTCTCTCTCTCTCTCTCTCTCTCTCTCTCTCTCCCCCTTCCCCTCTCTCCCTTTGTCACATTTCTCTTGAAATAAATCAGTTTTTCTTTTAATTATCATTATGCTATGATTCTGTCTATGTGTGTGTGTGTGTGTCTCTCTCTCTCTCTCTCACATTTTGATGGAGACCCATGATCACTCTTAAAAGCACAAAGTAGATATGTTTGCAAGTAGTTGTGTTTGCATTAGAGCAGGCTTATGGGCTAATTTTGTTGGCAATGAATTGGATCGAGGCGCAAGTGTAACAGTAGGGATGGCTTGGATGAAAGTTTAGATTGTGACAATGCGGGCTAAGTTAAAAGTTCGTATGAGCAATGAAACTTATAGCTACGGGATCCTCATTACAAGGGCCATCAACAACAATTATTTGTTCAATTGCACCTCCATCGCCATCAACTTTTATCACAACCACACTTATGGTTGCCACAATAGTTGAAATGTTTACTTTAGCATCCAAGATGCTTGGGGTGTAAAGTCGGTGATTATTGTCTCATTCACAAAGTGGATTGCTCCCTCGAATGGTTCTGCTTTCACCACAAGTGTTGTCACATCAAGCTGCACTGAGAAATAGGAACTCCCACCCTCGTCAGAGCCTTTCTTTGCAGGGACTATACCTTCTATCTGGTAGAAATCTTCAGGGACCAGGATGTCTTTGTATTATTCGACAAAGGAGTGAGGAACAACTAGTGTGATTATCTTGCAATTTTGGCAGTCGGTGAAGTTAGCACACAGACGTCTCATATTTGGCGTTCTTCACTTTGAAGGTGCCATACTGCACAAGAAGCTTCCCTTCAAAGGTGAACCTATGCATTTGTGATTTCACTGATGCCAAGTAAAGGTAGCCCATTCCCAACCCCTATGAATTTATTGGGTGTGGATACTATTACTCTTTGCTCTAGTGCAATCTCTTTTCCACTATCTGCTGTTGTGTCATTGGGACCTACACCTTCAATTGGGTCATTGGATGGTGGATTTTTTGAACATGGTTTGCTTGCCGCAATAATGTATGGATGGTACAAATTGTGTCAGAGTTATGCTTTAAGTAAAAGGTGAGCTCTCTTTAATTAATTGAGTTGTTCTTTCCTAAGATTATTTAGATTTGTCACTTTGTGGCACTCCAGCTTCCGAACATGTAGAGTTAAACAAAATACCATGGTCACTCTAGTATTTAGTTCATTAACATTGACACAAATTAAAATTTGGAGCATTGTAACAATTGCATGCTAAACAATAAGACAAAACAATAAATTCCAACTCACGAAACTGGCATTTAAAGCTATTATCATCCATAAAAGAAATTGCACAAACTAATTGTATACAATGTGCCACCAAAACTGATGGGACAGAGTAGTGGAACACAAACAAATTCCAACACAATGCGAAATTAAAAATGACACAATAAGAACATCCATAAGCAGGATTCCAAAGATCTATAGCAATGCCTCTAGAAATAGTTGACAAGCTGAATGGTAACCAGTAACAGTGACAACAATTTGAAACTAGAAATGATTGAAGAAATCCTAACTCTGAAAAATCGTATACAGGGGTACGATGATTGATAAATCCTAACTCTAAAAAATCGTATGCAGGGGTATGATGATTGATAAAAGGGATTCATAAGAGTGCAGACAATCTAACACCAATTGGCAAAACTAAATGACCAACAATAATAGCAAAAAATCAAATCCTACTCGATCTGCAGCAAGGCCTCCAAATGCCAAGGTGAACGACCAATAGCAATAGCGAGAACCAAATCCTAACAAATCTTCAAGAACGCATGCAAAACAACAGTTCGGGAACACGTATAACAACCAAGTTGTTTCTGTTTCAATGAAAAGAATCAAACTTTTGAAGACCCAACTACCTTCGGTGTACGCCTCATGCGTAGCTCCTTGAAAGGCTTTTTGAAGCAAATGTTTGGTGTCCTTGCTGATTGGAGAATTCTTCAGAAGTTGTGATTGTTTGGGGGGCTTACCACCACAAGACAGCAATGTAGGCAAATTGAAGGTGGAAGGCAAAACCTTGGCTTCATTCTTATTGTCAAAAAAAGAAATAGATCGGCTAAAACAATGCCACAATACAAAAAGATAAAAAAAATCGAAACTTGCAAACTCGGGAAAGGCAAAATGAAGCACGGGGAGATTAGGTTACCCACATGCTGACGAATTGCCATGTGTTCACCAATCTCAAACACTAAACGTGGACGAATAATAAAATTAAAACGATAAAAAGATGCACAACAATCACTAAGGCCTACTACAAGCATGAAAAAAAACCAAGCCTTCTTACTGGATTCCCTTTAGGATGGAGGAATCCTCCAATGATACAAATTTTATTTTTGCAACCTTTAAGGTACATAAAAAGGGAAAGCTGATTGTAATGTTATTTGAGTATGCTTCCCAAAGTCTTCATAGTTATTCATTTTTGCTTTCAATTGATTTATGCTTCACAACCTCCTTCATGCATGTACAACCGTTTGGAGCTTTGACACAAGGATTTGAAATCATAATGATTGGGCATTTAAAGTTCCCAAGAAACGTGAAGGAGAAAGCCCAAATTGTATTCCATAAAGAAACAAAACGTTTATAGGAATTTATACAGCAAATTTGACTTTGTGAGGAAGGAGCCTTGTCGTTCGGTTTATTTGTTTCAAAAGAAAAACAATTTTTTGCTTGCGTTTTGGATGTGAATGTTTGTGGTGGGTGTGATTTGGGCCATGGTTGGATTCCGTTGTCTCACGTACGCGTTGAGAGTGAAAGGGGGAGTTATAAGTGCCAGGGTGGGAGAAGGAGAGCAGAATTGAAACTTTGATGGACGATGGGACGCAGGCACGGGGCGTTGGGCTGGGAGAGAATTTAAAGGAGAAGTAACCGCCAGCAATTGAATAAGGTACAAAAGTAGAGATGGGAAACGGGGGGTGAATTAATTTGCTACGTGGGTCGGGGGGGGGTGGAGAGAGGGGGAAGCCTAGGCCAACGAGAAGGATAGGAATGTAATGTAATGTATATACATTCATTGTATGTAGTGTGAAAGTGGATAGAAAAGGATGCAAACTTTTTGAAGTGTGATGAGCTACGAGCATAGGGGTCTCGGAATGTGGAAAGTCGAGTCTTATGTGAGTCGTACTCACTGCAAACATTATATGAAGCGGGTGGCATGTTCGGCTTGAAAGGTGAGCTGGCAGGCTCTCTGTTCGAGCTGAGGGCAATCATCTTAATGGAGGATCCTAGCTTGATAATATAGCTCACTGAAAAGGGCGTCGTGTGCAAAATTCAAATGCTTTTTAGGGTTGCGCTCACAGATGGAAGAAGAATAAACAGAATGGAAAGAATTGTGTGCCCTTATCATGCAAACTAATTGTTATGATCCTTTGATGATTGAGCTCGTTATCCAACACATGCTGAGCATATAAAACTAAAAACTAGGTTCCAGTCTAAAGTTCTGAGCGGCGTGGCGTGAGAATAGAATATCGTTCCTCGACATTCAAAATGTCACACACAACCGTATTTTGGGCGAAGAAAAGAAGGATGCTGATGAGAAACTAAAAAGGTTTATTATCGTCCGGCGTCGCAAGCATTCCAACCTGGTCGGCGCTTCCCGCGCTTTGATGTTAATTTCGCTCCTAAATCCATGTAAGTTTGTCCGGCCGTCGAAATTTCTAATTCCTCTGGGGATAATAATCTCCGTCTCTCGCGCTCAAACTCTCACACACACATTCCCGGGTTCCGAGCTTTGCACTGCGCCTAAGTTATTAAATGACGCGCCACCTCAACCCACTATAATACGGATAATAACAAAAAGCATATCTTTCCACGAGGAGGAGCTCGCTCGCGTGAATGAAATGGGAGAGAGAGGCAAAAAGGAGACAGGAGAGAGTCGAGAGAGTCGAGACTGTGAGAGAGGGGGGGAAGGGGATTAATGATTAATCAAAAGGTGTTATAGGGAAGGGGGAAGTGGCAGGCAATAAAAACGGCAGATCTTTGCGTGATTGAATCCCTTAAATGCGAGGAGGGACAAGACAAGGAGGGAGGAGGCGAGTTAATGAGGAGGAGTTAGGGTGTAGGAAAAAGGGTTTGGGGCATTAATAAGCGGGGAGATTCCCGGTGACAATGAAGAAGATTAGACGGGAAAACAAGAAGAAAGGGATAAACTAGTAAAGACTAAAAGAGCACCTTTCTCTCTCGAGGTGGAGGTGGAGGTGGTGCTACTACCGCTAGCTAGCTTCTTTATCGGTATTTATGAGGCTCCGTTCAATTGTTTCGTGCTGCTAAGTTTCTGCAACTCGCAATCCATCAACATCCATCACTTCCTCCCATCTCCCTCATCCTTTCCCCTTCTTCCTTCTTCTCCTGCTTGCGTGCTTACTTTTCTTCCTCTCCTTCCTATCTTCTTCCTCAGGTAAGAGACAGAGCGAGAAGGATTGTTGCTGGTTTTGCGCCCCCCCCCCTTTCCCCCACCCCCCCTCGCCAGCCTTCCTTCTCCCTCTTTCTCTTCGCCTTCCCCTCCCCCCCCTTTGCTCCCCCCCTTTGCTTCTTTCCCTTCCTCCCCTTCTCCCCAACATGGCCTTTTAGTATCCTCCCCCCCCCCTTCTTCGCCTTCCCTCCTTTCGCCCCATCATGAAGCTCGGTGGCTTCGCCATCGCTGCCGCTGCCAACGGTTTCGGTGGTAAGGGCTACTGTGACTCCACCAGTCCTTCCTCTGCTGTCGTCGCTCCCCGAATGGCTTCCCCCGGCCTCCTCCCTCGTCATTCCCGCAACATGTACTCGTCGGCCGGCCTTTCTCTTGCGCTGGTAAGATCCCTCGAACCGCAGCGGATGTATCGCTTATCGTGCTTCTGCATGCCACTATCGGAAGTACCTGATTTGTCGAGGCTTGCTGTTTTAGTTTAGCTCTGATAGAAGTTCTAGGAGTCGCATCAACCGCTGTGACGTGTGAGCGTAGGGCAATGCATCGGAAATTTTTTTCGCTGATCTTTCGTGTGGTCAGGCATTGTGTTTCTCATAATTTCCGAATCGTTTCTCCTTATGTGAGCTTGTTGTAGGCTCAAGCTTCATCTACGTCTCGATTCTTATCCTATATGTTTTTAACATGTTTGCATGCAGACCAATGAGCTAGAGGGCCAACGGGACCTCGGTAGCAGAACAGTGGACAATGAAGTAGCGAAGACGAAAGACGAGGAGTATGAGAGCAGGTCTGGCAGCGACAATGTAGAAGGAGGGTCTGGAGACGAGCAAGACCCTGAGCAGGCAAGACCTAATAAGAAGCGCTATCACAGACACGCACCTGCCGTGATTCAGGAGTTGGAAGCGTAAGTCGTAGTGTAATCTGAGATGGTCATTCTATCAGCGGTGACCCTGAGAAGACGTTTGCCGACATAGCGTGTTTCAACCATGTTGTGCAGGTTTTTCAAGGAGTATCCCCATCCGGACGAGAAGCAGAGGCAGGAGTTAAGCAGGCGGTTGAATTTGGCGACACGACAAGTGAAGTTCTGGTTTCAGAATCGCCGGACGCAAATGAAGGTAGGCTGGTTGCGGAAACCCTAACGACAATCGCTGGATCTCTATACGGAAGTCGTACTAATGATAGTTTATTGCGTTTGGGCTTCATGGTAGATATCGTTTGCATTACAAGTTCTTGAGAAGGAAAGTCGTCGTTGAAAATGGTAACTTAAGCAAAATGTTACATCTACGCAGGCACAGCAGGAGCGGCACGAAAATAACATTCTTCGACAAGAAAATGAACGTCTGAGGGCAGAGAATTTCACCATGCGCGAAGCTATGAGGAATGCATCGTGTCCGACTTGCGGAGGTCCAACCGCGATTGAAATGTCTTTGGAGGAGCAGCAAATGCGTTTTGAGAACGCCCGCATGAGAGAGGAGGTGAGTTGCATCGCCAGCGCTGGCCTCAACATTTGATGATGGTACGCCATTAGCCTCAGTCCGGCAAAGAGTCTGTGAATGTTGCCTTTAAAGTTGACATGTCGGGAATTTTGGTCGTAAGTTGGCAGATACATAAGCGTCCACAACCTTTACGTCTTCGTTGTTCAGCCATCTCCATCCGAACTGTTTTTGTTTTTCGTAAGGTAGATTCCACAGGAGCTTGTCTTGTATGTTGGCTCCATTGAGCTCTGTACAATGCTCGTTATCTTGCCGGGAAAGTGTCTGCTTGGCAGCTTTTCGTTGTAATGCTAAGGCCTTCCGTGATTTTGTAATGTGATACTATCATCTTCCCGTAAATGCTATGTTGGATTAGCAGGACGTGATGTCTTCAATCGGTGAATGTCTTGGTAATGCGATATTCAGAACGTGATTCTTTCGTCGGAATGATAACAGTTTGTTTCATTGCTGCATGGAGTCGTTTTACGTGATGTTTTGCTGTTTTACGTTTGCTGTGTCGATATGTTTTTGTGAACTTTATGAGGCTTTTCTTGATTTGCTTTGCGCAGCTTGATCGTTTGTACACTCTCAGTGGTAGATTTTACGGTACCAGATCCGTCCCTCCGGCATTGCCTTACACTCCCGCCGTCGGTTCTGAGCTCGCCGTAGCTGGAAACAATTTCGCCATGTTTCAAGGCGGTCCAAGCCGTGATCCTCTGCTCACTTCAGCAACTTCCGATAACCTTGCACGGCCAAACTTCCTGACAGTTCTTGAAAAGAACATGATCACAGAGTTGGCGATTGTTGCGATGGAGGAGTTCATGAAAATGGTTTATGCGAGCGAGCCACTGTGGGTTCCATCTCCCGAGACTGGGAAGGAGACTTTAGACTTCAATGAGTATCTGCGTCAATTCCCCAGGGGTATAGGGCCCAAACCGGACGGGTACAGGTCCGAGGCGACGAGGGAGACGGGAGTGGTCCTGATGAACGGCCTGACTGTAGTGGAGTCGTTCCTGGATGTGGTATTTTATGCTCACTTGTCTAAGAATTCTTTCGTCATTTCGTCAATACTACATAATTGAACCAAATCTGTGTTGACATGTCTACGAAGATGCAATGTAGGAGTGAGCTCAGCCGAAGGCTGATGTAGAATGCTGGAATGCTCAACTGTTAAATTCTTATGCAAAATCGAGATGGAGTAGGTTGCCGGTGCGCTGAACTCCTCACATTTTCCTGCAGAATCGGTGGATGGAGCTGTTTCCTTGCATAATTACTAGAGCAGATGTGGGAGAAGTGATTTCATCGGGAACCCCAGTGACCCGCAATGGTGCATTGCAGCTTGTAAGTCTCCGTTTGCCGAGGCAGGGAGTGCGTTTGAACGCCACAATTCAATCTCAAGTTGGTTAAAGAAGCGAGGAGCGATTGCCGTAGCAAAGAATTGTAATGCCAGATCTTGACTGATTTAACGTGTATTTGCAACTACAGATGTACGCGGAGCTTCAAGTCCCTTCACCTCTGGTCCCAACGAGGGAGCTGTATTTCCTTCGGTTCTGCAAGATGTTCGGAGAAAATACATGGGCAATCGTGGACGTGTCTGTCGATAATCTTCGTGGAGACTCTCCATCTGCTGTGAATAAGTATAGAAGGCGTCCATCCGGCTGCCTCATCCAGGAATTGCCTAATGGCTACTCCAAGGTGAGGACTTTGTAGCACTTTGTTGTGTTCTCAATCACTGTGTTTTAGATAGCTGGATTGCTAACGCGCGCAAATTTTATGTGCTAAATTTGTTTCAGCAGGAGTGGATCATGTTTGCTGTCTAGACGTTCGGGAAATCTGTTGCGTATGCGCAGAATTCTGATCTTCGTGTGTTCAATGGTTCTTTGTGATCCGTATAACTTTTTTGGTTCAATCCGTTTAACTTTTTTCTGACGTTTGCAAAGCTTTTGGTCATTCGTACTACTGCATTTGATGTCAGGTGAGCTGGGTGGAACATTCGGAGTTCGATGATCACGTTCTTCATCATCTCTATCGGCCTCTTGTGATCAGTGGCATGGCATTTGGAGCTCACCGTTGGCTTGCAACCTTGCGGAGGCAATGCGAGCGCCTGGCAGTTCTTATGGCGACAAATTTGCCTTCCCGAGCCCCAGGAGGTGCTCGCAATCAACCATAATCGTCTGCTGAGTCCGTATTGCTGCAAACAATCCATCCTTGGGTCGAATCCATTCTTCGTATCAATTAAGCTCAGCCTCAATCGCCTTTTTGCAGGGGTTCCCACTGAAGAGGCCCGCCGCGGCATGCTGAAGCTCGCACAGCGGATGACTACGCAGCTATGCAACAGCGTGAGCTCATCGTCAAGCTGGACTACTTTGTCAGGTAATAACGGCGAAGACGAAGTGAGAGTGATGACTCGCGACTGCTCTCCCGAGAACCCCAATGAGCCATCCGGAATGGTTCTGAGCGCAGCCACGTCCATCTGGCTCCCTGCCTCTCCACAGCGAGTGTTTGAATTCCTTAGCAACGCCAACACACGGAAAGAGGTGCGTCTGCAAATCGGTTGTCGGACTTAAATTGCGATGATGTAGGAGTTGGGTAAAAACTCGGTCGTTCGAGACAACTTTCTCTTTGAGTCATAACTTGCATTGAATAGTTGAGTTCATCACTGATTAATGGTCTCCGGCCTTCGAAGTTGAGGACACAGCGATTCTTACGACTGCTCAAGAAGCGGAAAGCGTCCAGTTCCGAACTGACTGCGTGTTTCATCGACTTGTGCAGTGGGATGTGCTTTCTTCGAACGGGCTGATGGAGGAACTGGTGCACATTCCGAAGGGGCAGGATGCAGGCAATTGCGTCTCTCTGCTGCGGGTAAGCTATTGAATTCAATGCGCCTCGTAATCTTTGCATGAAAAGGTAGGTTAGTTGCGCAAATTCGATACTTAATTGCAAACACGTTCCCGAGTTGCAATCCGTGTGAGGGATTTTTCGAAATCTGGATTCTGTTGTGAACGACGGAATTGTAATCCGTCCGGGGGACGATAACGAGATTTTTCCTGGATGCTGCAGCCGGTGAAAGGCGGTGGCAACATGCTGATATTTCAAGAGAGCTGCACGGATCCGTCGGGCTGTCTGTTCGTGTATGCTCCGGTGGACATAGCCAACATGGATGCAGTGATGAGCGGGGGCGATTCGAGTTTTGTGTCTGTTCTTCCATCGGGGTTTGTCATTCTGCCGGATGGACCTGAGGGGAGGCCGCGCGGGCTACTGGACGACACAGGCCGACCCGCCAAAGTGGGAGGCTCTCTTATCACAGTAGCTTTCCAAATCCTCGTCAACAGCATGCCCGGCTCCAGGCTCACATTAGAGTCCATCAATAACGTTAACACCCTCGTCTCCAACACTGTGCAAAACATCAAGAACACGCTTCTTTGTGAAGATGATCACCCCTGACGACTCCATCTCTGCACAGACCTCGGCTCACCCCACAGATGAGACGAGCCCTGGTGATTGCAATGCAAACCGCATCATCTGCTTGTGAATTTTTTGCTACATTGAGGGAAATCAACACTGCAATTCGCAGAGAATGGTGTTGATTCCTCCCTCAGCAGCACTGGTCTGGCCTCCGTATTTGATTTCTCCAGTCGATCAATGCTGGCATTTCCGGTTTCCGCAATGCTTTGTCGAAGGATTAGCCCTCCTGTGATACAGTTGTAGCAGCACACTTGACGTAACCAAACTGAAGGGAGAGGAAGTCAAGAACGCACCACAAATGGATCCTTGCGAAGTGGTAAGGCAACAAGGTTGGAAGTTCCATCCAAGACAGATGATTCTCCCGCACTTTTGCTTTGCTTCCTTGACATCTGATTTTTACCACATCGCAAGGGTAGTGGTTCGGGTATTGACTTCTTCCACTCCGGAATCTTACCCCTGACTTCTTCCACTCCGGACTCTTACCCCTATTATTATTAATGGTTTCCTCTTTTAGGCCTTGCCCTCAGCTTTCTAGCTTCGACTGTTACATTTTGGATCATCGGTAGAGTAGCAGCTGGCTTTGCCCTTCTCAACTTCAACAATCTTAATTTTGGTCACGCGTCTCCCTTGTATCACCCTTCTTTTTGAATTGATAAGTACTCTTTTGTGTTGGAACTTGCCCGGTTTTCTTCTTTCGCCTGTATGAATGAAGCTTTGCAAGGTCGGCTGAAAATCTCAGGAACGTTAGTTAAAACGTTATTTTGACTTATTTTCATACGTCGTGCCGGATAAAAGAAACGTAGAAATGTGTACCAACCTTTTATCTTTTGGCTCTATTAACTATAACTTCATTTCTATTAATAGTTTTACAAAACAACAAATTCAGGTTTAAGAAAAGACTCGTACTTCATTGCAGATTTGTAGCGAGTATAACATCATTCCAAAATTCCCATGTTGCTAAAGTATGAATAAGACGTTCTTTTATAGTCAGGTTGCATTCGTGAAACTCTGCTGCTCGTAGGCGTAATTTCTGTTGGGCTAGTCGCACGTCCCTTCCTAGGGGTCTCTTTGGACCTCATTCGTACTCTCCCAGAATACAAAAAAGCAAACATACCTCAGTAGCAAAGTCATCATTTACGTACAGAAAAAAATACTTCGAATTAGGGACTCCATGATACTTCGAATTAGGGACCCCATCTTGAATAGCAGGAAATGTAACACCAACTACTCCAATGTCAAAATCACGTTAGGCTCATGAACCCGAACAATTGCATGAAAATCAGTCTTCTGAAATGGGTTTATAGTAGCAATCCTCGTTGAACAACACACATAAGTACATCACAAAGACAATCAACAATAACAGACCAAAACACAAGCAACAACTTACTCCACATAAGCTCCAAGCTCGTTGGTATTGCGAACAAAGTTACCTCAGCACAAATTGAAGCCCTCCCCCCCCCCTTGATACAAAATCTTGTATGGCAATGATAAGCAAACCTTCTTTGAACTCCATGCGGGTCCATGTCTTCCAAGATTTTATCTATTCCTCCACGACGCCAACACACCCACTATCTTTCTCCTCACCAGCACTAATAGATCGGTTCATCGCAGTCTCAAGAGGAACCTAGATTTGAAGACCGGATTGTTATCGAATGGAACCTCAACCACTCCGAAAGCCAGTATCCTCACTTCTTGCTCCTCCACATCCTCTGAAAACATCGAAACATTCCTATCACGTATACGGCGGATTGAACCTCCCATCCACCTTAACTATGTCCAAAAGAAAACGAGAAAGCATGCTATTGAGCTCCTCGCCTTTGTATTAAGCCCATTAACACTTCTTCATAGATCGAAATGCCTATGAGCCGATTCATCTTTGATAACACGTCGGTTAGAAACCCCCTTCTTGACGACCCTCTCCTCATTCTCATTGATAGGTAGAAAAGGCACACTAGAGCACGAAACAGAAACCCCAACATCCACGCTATCAGAAGCTACAAACTCAGAACCCGAACAATCCTCCACAACCACCACATCGGAAGACCAAAGATCTCAACGTGAGAAAGGTCCAACGAAAAAGAAGGGCCGTCAATGGTCTCCATGCTCCCGTAACACAGATTGCAACGAACCACCGATATATAAAGACCACCCATATCCACATCCGCAGCCCAAAGACTCAACAAACCCTCCTCAACGCGCAAACTTACCTCCCATCATCGAGAACTTCGTCCACCAAAAGCAAACAAGACACAACACAATGAACAAAGGGTTTAACTAAAAACTCATTTCAAATCCAATCCTAGATGACACACGATCCAACGATCAGGAAAAAAAATCAAAAAAACACACAAACAACCAACCAGAGAATCACACCTCAACACCCACCCACATGCAACACGTCATCCAACACAACCATCGTCAGATAAAAACAAATCCAACAAACAAAAATCAAAATCCTCCAATAAATTAGCTACATGTAGTCGAAATTGAAACACCAAGCACACCTAACCACCATACACCACGTGTACACCCTATGCATTGCCTAGTTGGCGTACCCACACACGTAAACTCACCTATCGTTACACCAACCGCCATGCGTCAGGCCATCCACCAAGAAAACAAGTGTAAACCACCTCCTCGCAACCTTCGACGATTGAGAATCGTTGACGGATCACGAATTCCCGATCAAAAACTAGCGCAATCGGCTTTTGACTTACAATTGGTCGTCGTCGGTTTCCTCTCAGGAAGAATCGCTTTCGATCGACGACTCTCTCTACGATGAAATAAAATCACCCACGATGCTGACGGGGGTAATATTGCCCATTTTGGGCATTGATTGAGAGTCATTTTGAGTCTACAACCTTGCTTGAACTTCCAAAACATGAAGCATCTATCAAACACGTTTTGGTTGTTGTAGTA